>NW_026136723.1:25245511-25299844 GCF_905237075.1 Dicentrarchus labrax
TTTGGCAGAGTTTTGCTATTATTTTTTGGTGCAAAAAAAAAGGATAAGGATAATTAAGCTTTGCCTCTTAGTGCCTCTACGTCTAGGAGGCAGGAGGTCTATAGGCAAAATTAAAATAGTCCTAACTCACTGAATTTATTTATTAATGCAGTAATATCTAACATGACAATCGTTTTTGTCAACAGTGATGTTCCAGCAAACTATAATAAAAAATATTTTCTGCTTAATGTTACACACTGGACCTTGAACAATAACTATACTACAATTTTAAATAACATCAAAACTTGGGGAAAAAGACGTCAAAACCAATATCTTTTAACACCAAGAAAGTATTAAAGTATTACCTCAAATTAATTTTCCTTTCTATACACAGATTGGATACATTATACTGACTTCATTTGTAACAGCCAAAGACCAAAGATTAAATGTAAATACAACTCTCTAGAGAGAGAAATGAGCTGGAGGACGTGGGGGTCCCAGAGTGCCCTCATGTTTGAAAAAATGGATGCCCCTATGGTAGATAAAACTTGATAAAGTGCGCTCTAGAGTGCAAAGCTGTTTCACCAAATGCATCACAACTTCTCCACGTTTGATGAGATTACACGATCTAATTTATGTCCCTCTCAAACAAGATAAAAATGTGTTTTGGTCCTATTGCAAATGTTCTAATATCCTGGAAACTAATGACTAACCACGCTCACTTTAAAACAAAGTGGCATCATGTGAAAATGTGAAAATGTGTACCTCTGTTCTCTTAGTTTGACATGCAGCTAGTTGGTAGATGTGCACCACAATGTAACTGGGAATTTCTTCAGCCAGTAGCAGCTTGAAATTAAAATACTGCAACTTCTCCTTGCAGGTCTCCCAGCGGCCTGGTGCATGATGGTGTGGATAGTCTACTATACTGTGTAGTTTGACTGGATATATGATCATGTGGTCTTATACAGATCAGAAGAAAAGTATCAAGTCCTCACATCAAAAGTTCACAAGCTGTGTGTCATGTACAGACACTTCACTTCCCTGAGAGGTGGAAAATCTGAGCTTATAAATAGGGTTGAGTGATGGCTTCACAGGCATGACTTAGAGAGGAGGAGAGTACAGAGATTGATACTGCCCCTGTTCATGTGTGGTAAGAGGGTGGTATGGAGGCTTTAAGGGTTGGCAGAAATATTTGCTGATTTAACAATCACAGATATCAATATTGTAATTTAAAAACATTACATTACTGTGTCACTCTGGCATTAGTAACGAAATATAAATTTATATATATAATAATGTAATAAGGTGACATCAATAAATTCATATAATTTAACACTACCTATCCAGCAATGTCATTGTTCCCAAATCAATATGTGGAATGTGGTCTTTTTGTATTGTCGTTGATTCCACCCCTAATACCCCCTTAATTGGGCCCCAGCCACTCACACACAGTGTATTAGGCTGCTTTTAAATGTTGGCAGTCTGTCTGTTGTATTTCCTTTTTCCTCACTGTTTTTACTATATATAACATATATGTAATGAAAGTGTCCAGATCAGAGCGTTTCTGAAATCATTTTAAAATCAACAGGTGATGTGAATGTCTCTCTTTCTGCATGTGTTAATGTGTGTGTTATTTAAAGTGCAGGTGTGTGTTGTCTCTTTGATTAGTGTAGTGTGTAAGATAACTAGCTGCATTCAATCAGTGCTGCTAAAATTGTGTAAAAGTACAAGTTGGGAGCAGAGGAAAAACCTTGTGTTCCCTCACAAACTCAATCTCAACAACAACTGAGAAGAACTCAACTGTAAGGAGGATTTGCATTTTGCAAGCTGTTTGTTTTGGTTTTCCCTCTGTGCTGTTCGCTCGTTGCATTGGTTGGACTTCTAAAGTTATTAGGATTGTAACGTTTGTAGTAGGCCTACTAGAGGAGAAGACACAGTTGGGAGGTAGATTGCCTTTTTCTTTAAAGGGGGTTGGAAGGGTTAACACCATGGCCTTTCATCAACGAGGTATACACATTTTCTCCAATTCTACCAAGATTTGGTGTTAATATAATAAAATGAGGTTATTTATAATGCAGTGAGGGTCAGGTTATTTCCCACAGACACTCTGGGAGGCTCACAGAAAAAATATGTGTAGCTCTGGGGAGGGCCATGATATACAGAAAAAAATACCATACCTCAGCCACCCCCTCTGATAAATCATGAACAGTCTTTTAGTTTGGACAACAAAGACCACGTTTTCCTAAATTTCTGTATAGTTTTAATATTTAACTAGATTGAACTAGATTGTAGGCTGTTAACAAACATACACCAATCAGCCACAACATTATGACCATTTGGGCACCCTGGTGGTCAGAATGCAGATTACATAACAGTACAGCTACAGTAGCTTGTCTGTTGGACATGCATCAATGAGGCTTGGCTCATGACCCTGTCTCCCGTTCTTTTCTTTCCCTGGAGCACAAATCCTCACTCTGTCCATTTTTCCTCCTTCTAACACATCAGCTTTGAGGACAAAATGTTCACTTGCTGCCTGATATATCCAACCCACTGCTGTTATGGCTGATTGCTGTATCTTCTGTGGTTGATGATAATAACTTTTTTATATATCCAAATGTGGTCTGCAAACTACAGGAAGCCTGAAGATGAACTAGTCGGATGTAAACATTTCTGTGACTTCCTGTATATTCTTTGAGTCTGTTCTACTTGACTGCAGGTTGTCACCGCCTCCTGCTGCTGTCGCCTGATCTCGTCCTCTTTCCAGGCGAGTTCCAGTTCATAGGCTCGTCACATTTAAACACTATAACATAAAGGAGATCACTCTTCGATTTATTGGACTGTTGTCCAAAGAACAATAAGACCCTGCTGCATCCACACAAACTGCAGAGTGTCTGATCTGTAGCTGACAGTGACCTCTGACCTCCCAGAGAATAACACATTTCTGCACATTACATCACATTAACCTACAAAACATTGAACAAGATCTGAGCAGCAGAAGATTTAATTCTCCTTTCATATGTGAACAACGTTGAAACACAAAATAAAGCCCTGCCTACATGGAGTTAGATTTATGTCTTTATTACATGCGAGAAAATAAATGATCTGAAAGAAAAAGTTATCACACTGAGAGCAAAAAATAATAATATTTGAGACTTAAAAAGTCTCGCTAATTAAGGTAGAAACTAGCTCCCTACTCACTAAATAAGGAGTGAAACTATCTAAATCAACATATTCATTTGGCATTTGATTTAAAAATAGTCTAAACCAGGTGAGTTTGCAAGTTTACCTAGCATGATGACTAATTAGCTTTACTAGCGATTAGCATGCTAATAATATAATACACATTCATGAATATTTAATGTTTAATCTTCAGTGATGTTAGCTGAGCTGAACTCCACATTACTAACCAGTTAAACATCCTTTAATAGCTCTGATCTGTTACTCTCTAACCTGTTAGGGCTACACAGTCGTTTTGATGAGGTGTGTGTGACATCATCTTACCCAAACATTGAGTCTCCGCTCAGCACATCTTCGCCGGTGCATCAACAATGGTGTAATGATTCAGTTCGACTCCCAAGACGATTCTTACCCGACTGGCCAATAGGAACGTGGCCCCGCCCATAACATTATTTTCACGGCGAGAGCAAAATCCTGACACGAGAGCAAGAAATTGCATCGAGAGCAATCGAGACTTATGGTGCTTTCCATTCGTCTCGTGAACTCGGAGCCCGAGTTGTTCTGCCGCGAGAACGTGACGTCATTGCCTGGCTTGTACCACTTATAGCTCCAGTTTGTCTTTGGGCATTATGAGTCGGAAAGAAGTGCAGCAGCTGTGTTGTTATTGTTTGTAGCTCTTCTAAACAAGCTCAATGTGAAATAATAATAATGTTTTTCTACAGAAACAAACATTTCAAGTAATTCTGTTATTGCAAGTCTTACATTTCAATAATATTTTGCCATTTTCGCCTATTTCAATTTCAACAAGTGCTGTGGCGTTTGTCTCGAGCCACCAGGGGCCACCAGGAGCCACCTGGAGCCACCAGGGGCCTCCAGGGACCTCCAGGGGCCACCAGGGGCCACCAGGAGCCACCAGGGGCCTCCAGGGGCAGGTTAGCGTTATTGTTAGCTACATTAGCCTATTTAGCAAACAAAACTTTACATTGCACACACAACAACACCGTGCAATGTATAAATTGGTGACCGGACTAAAGCAGCAATGTAAACAGTGTGTAAGAGGATTTAAAATCGACATTAAAACGACCAACGTAGGACAAATACAAAGAAAACACATCTCAATATGGGCGCAGCCATCTTTGTTTTGCGGGTCGTACGAGCCCCCCCGTTGAGCTCGGTGAACTCTGAGGAGCCCCGAGTGGGACGGCTGACATTACGACCAAAAGGAGGCGTGTCTCGGTGAAATGTCGCGAGATAGCTGCGAGATTTACACTTTCCAACTCGGGTTCCGAGTTCACGAGACAAATGGATGGCAGCAGGTTTTGAGAGAAACAAGTTTTTTTAGAGAAAATGTTTTCACACTGATAGCAAAATATATATTTGAGAGTTAAAAAAGTATTTTGAGAGAGATTTTTTTCTCAGAAATAATTTTAAAAATTTAAAATTTATATTTTTTATGTTCTTTGAGAAAATACTTTCTCTCAAAACTTTTTTTAGTCTCAAATATAATTATTTTTTGCTATCAGTGTGATAACTTTTTCTCTCAGATCATTTATTTTCTCGCATGTAATAAAGACACAAATCTAACTCCATACATGTCCCCCCCCCTCCTCTCACACACACTAAAATAAGATCATTTTACTTTCACTTTCGTTGATAACCTCAGTGGCTCAGTTTTACCTAGTTACAAGCGAGCTAAATTCCCATTGGCTCAGATGGAGGGTTGATCGTCCCTTCGTGTCTTGTCCTCATTTTACCCGTGAAACTCCAACTGTAAACAGTGTGTGAGTTTCTCTGGATAAAGAAATATATCAGTCAGTTCATCAACTTCTAGGATGTGACAGTTCCCAATGAAGACCTTGATGTTTGTGGTCCTGTTGTTAATATATCTACATGGCGCTGCGGGAGGTGAGTTTACATTATTTAAAGTCAGTCGACTGTAAAAGGAAAAAAAAAAAGCGTTGTGGTTCTTTTGATTGTCTTCGACGTTTAGTTTCAGGGTTTCATTATAGAAATGTTGAAAAGTAACAAAGCCAGTATCTTAAAATTCACGTTAGTAAATTCTGTTTGTTCCACTCATGTAGACTTACTGCAGACTGTACCTGTAAGTTACTGTGTGGTCTGATGTCGCGTTAAAGCGGAAGTAAACTCCATTAGTCTCTCCTTCGGTTAGGCCTACTGTAGGACTTATGTTTATGGACGGGTTTATTAAAAAACACATATATATATATGTTTATAACATGTTCCTGAGGTGATAATACATTGTACTCGTATATTTAGCCCATATTATTTTACAGATACATGTTGTTTATCTGATGTCCTCTATAGAAACAGGCCTAATCCATCTCCTGGCTTTGCTCGTGGATGTCGGTCTACTACTAAATGAGTATTATGTGTTAAATATAGAAAATATATAGATTTATATAAAGTTCCTTAATGAGAAACGTGATCTCTGTCCAAACAGTTTCTGTCCATTGACTGTATTTGTTGTGAACTGTAGGATATTTTACTTAGGAGGAAAAGAAGCATGTGTACTTCCTTAAGTTATTTTTGTTGCTTTACATTTACATTTTATATTATATCAGACTTTAGTTATTGTTGTTCAAATATAAGACCTAACCATCAGTTTAGTTACAGCAGATTTCAGTCTTGTGATTTAAATTTTTCTTGCTGTATGATCAAGTACATAAGTATTACAGATCGTTCCTTTAAGGAAGTAATACAGTATCACAGGCCAGACTCATCGGTAGAAATTAATTCCTGATAGTAAAGTTTTATTGTAACCTATCTTAAGTGGGTTTTTTAAATTTCATCATTGTATATCATCTATTAGATGTTTGTTTTTATTGTCCCTTATAGTGTATTCTATGGGTTGTTATTGTCAAAGTTAAAAAAACAAAATCTCTTTTTGTCTTCAGGGAATTGATGAATTTATAATACTGAAAAGATTTATTTGAAAAATGTAATTTCAAGAGCCTGAAATCCTTTTAAATTAACTCTTTTACAGTGATTCACTCTCTGAAGTATTTCTACACTGCGTCTTCTGGAGTCCCAAACTTCCCAGAGTTTGTGTCTGTTGGGTTGGTTGATGAAGTTCAGATTTATCACTATGACAGTAACACCAGGAGAGCAGAACCCAAACAGGACTGGATGATCAGAGTCACAGCAGAGGATCCTCAGTACTTGGAGAGGGAGACTGAAGCCTGTAAGCGTCACCAACAGCGCCACAAAGTCAGCATTGAAGCTTTAAAGCAGCGCTTCAACCAAACTGGAGGTTTGTTTAGTTTCACTTACTCAAGAAAGTGTTTTCATCCTGTTTGTTGTCAATACGTTGCAAACAAATGTACACTACTGTTCAAAGTTTGGAGTCACCTCCCATGAAACCTTGATTTTGGTACAGTCAGAGGGCTGAGAAGACTACTCTATATTTTTATCTTTTTAGTCTTAAATGCTTTTAGTTTGTATCTCTCTTTACATGTATATATTATTTTGTATGAAGGGTTTACAAAAGTAATATACATGTAGAACAAAATGCTGTACAATGGTTCAAGCAGACTGACAACGGAAAGTGCAGAAAGAGACAAAGATATAAATAGATAACACCGATCAGCTGTAACATTATGACCACCTGCATAATATCGTACCTCCAAGTCCTGTAAGTTGTAAGGTCGGGTCTCCATGGATCGGACTTGTTTGTCCAGCACATCCCACAGATGCTCGATTGGATTGAGATCTACGGAATCTGGAGGCCAAGTCAAAAGCTTGAACTTGTTGTAATGCTCCTCAAAATGATTCTTGAACCATTTTGCTTTGTGGCATTATGCTCCCATCAGGAAATACTGTTTCCATGAAAGAGTGTGCATGGTCAGCAACAGTGCTTAGGTAGGTGGTGGGTGTCAAAGTAACATGCTTCCTTGGACCACTTTTGATACTGACCACTACAGACCAGGAACAACCCACAAGAGCTGCAGGTTTGGAGATGCTCTGACCCAGTCATATAGCCATCACAATTTAACCCTTCTAAAAGTCGCTCAAATCCTCACGCTGCCCATTTTTCCTGCTTCTAACTTCAACTTCAACTTGAGGACAAAATGTTCACTTGCTGCCTGATATATCCCCCCACTGACTGGAGCCATGATAACCAGATGATCAGTGTTATTCACTCCAACTGTCAGTGCTCATAATGTTACGGCTGATCGGTGTATAAGAAATCACTTGTCATTGGTAAAATATATTGGAAGCTTACACTCACTTCTGTCTTCTGTCTTGACAGATTTAGACACTGAAATAAGAATAGGTTCCTATTTCAGTGTCAAGTGCACGATAATGCCTATAACAAGCTGGATTTAAGAGGAATGTTGCTTGAGCAAAGCTATTCTTAAAACTTCAAAAAGGAAATAGAAGAAATATGATCACATAATATCAGCTGGACATACTATAGGCTGACCTAATACAGTTTAAACCTATTCAGTCTAACCACTGAAACAATATTCTCCCCTGTCATGAGAAACTGTGGGAAAACCAACTAAATGGAGGTTTTAATCATTAACTTCCTTTTGGGGCCAAAACTATTCCAAATGTAAAGAATCCATTTGGTGTCTGAAGTTGTTATCTTTGTGAAAATAGTCATTAAAGCAATTAAGAAAAACATTAATATAATAGGTGATTCCAAACTTTTGAACAATGGTGTATGTACACTCACAAATTCAGTTTCTGTCCATCCCATAATCATGTGGTTGTCTCTCCTGAGTGCCTCACTCTGTTTTCCCAGCTGATTATTGGCTGATGGTGATTTAAGTAACTGGCTTCCATTAAGCCTGTAACAGCAGTAGGTGAAGATCCTCCACTCATTTTTCTGCACATTAATAGTTGAACTGAGACACAGGTTTCAATAAACAGTCAGTGTATCTTATTTCCCAACTCTGTCAGACTGTTATTGGCAGAAATGTATTATTTTATTTTCATTAATGTTTATCTACAGGCGCCGCTTCCGTGGAGTCTGCCATGTTCTAGCCCAGAACGGACAAACCAAACACTGGCTGTAGATAGGGACTTGCGAGTTTCGTGACTTCAGTAGTTCCTCGTACACACAAAAACAATAGCAGCAAGCAGCGATGATCGGGCCCTCGCTGTCCATGTGCATCGGGGTGTGCTGCGCTTGGTTTATGTGGGGCCATTTTATCAAGACCCATATCAGATGTGACATTTTACCATTTGTGATATTTCTGCAGAGTTTCATGGATTTTTGAGCATCTTTAGCCCACCAAAAAATTTTAAAACTATAAAAAAGGAAACATTGACATTCGCATTGTTGCAGTGTTACTGCTTGGGCGCCCTAATAAGACTAAAATGGCCAGTACTAAAAAATATATATATAAAGAACTGCTCTCTATTTCAGCATGGAGCCAACCTGCAGTCTTCACACCGGTTGCCCATGAGCCTACTTATCAGTTTGTGGCTTTTACCTGGATCAATGTGTGTCTGTAGTAAATATGTGATATTAACTGCTAATAGTAGACTGTGATAGGATCTGACTCTGGTTTACCACAATCTCTGTCTCTTATCTTTCTCTCTCAGGTGTCCACGTTCTCCAGTGGATGTACGGCTGTGAGTGGGATGATCAGACTAATAAGGTTAATGGTTATGATCAGTATGGTTATGATGGAGAAGACTTCATAAAATTAGACCTGAAGACAGAGACATGGATCGCTATAAAACAACAGGCTTTCACCACCAAACATAGATGGGATCGTGACAAAGCTTGGCTGGATACGACAAAACACTACCTCACCCAGGAGTGCATTACGTGGCTGAAGAAGTATTTGGACTATGGGAGGAGCTCTCTGCTGAGAACAGGTAGAATGGCCTGACAGCTTTAGACAGTCCACTCCCAGTGGACACTGTAACAGAGATGTGACAGAGCCTAGCCACTGTGCAACAAGAACAGCCAGTGAACATCTGGTATAGTATATTATGCACTGCAGATGGAGTGATGAAGTACAGTGTGGTATGGTGCAACCATCAATCATTTAGTGAACTCTGTATCAGCAGTACAGTTAATTACAGTTTGATTGACTTAGTGAAATCTCTGTGGACAGTGTCTTCTTTACTGTCCAGCTGTCAGTAATCCAGATGAGGAAACTCGGATACAAACAGTCTGTAACGCTGCTGTGCTCTAGCTGCTCATTGATGCTCAGTGGCGTGCAACACAAGAAACGCTATGATACCAGAACAAAAAACTTAATTCATTATTTACTAATTAATCTTAGTGTTACTTGAAGTGTATGGGTCAGATGATTATTGAAAGGGAATTGATGAGGCCTTAGTTTGAGAGAGTTTAAATTATGTATGGTTAATGGGAGGATCTGTCCACTTAATGAGAACTATATATTGGTATGTTTTATTCACAGACTTTAAAGATATGCAGATTAATAGAAATAAATTGAAATAATGGTTTATAGTAAATAAAACATATAGGAAGTATAAAATATTATATCATAGAGGACAGGTATTGTCTCAGTCCTTTAGTAATTATATATAAACTTTTTCGACACATTTCTGCAGGTAATTTGTTTTAGGGAAAAAAGAGAATGTGCTGGCAGATGATACCAGCTAGAGAAGGTTTAAATTATTATTAATAAGAGCAAAAGTGGGAAAAGCTACAGGTATTGAAACTCTGCCTGATGAAGTTATACATCCCTGCCCATGTTCTGGACAGTTTGTTTAGAAGATGTTAAGAAATGGCTAAAATGTCTCCTGTTTGGCTCCGGTCCATTATATGTCCAATTCGTAAGGCCCAGAATGATCACCAAAGAGTGCGTCTTAATTACAGAGAAATAACTTTACTAAGTGCTGTTTATTAATTACACTTATTAAAGAACTCATGTTACAAATGTTTTCTGTAAAGGTAGAGCTTGCATTAACCATATTTATATTTTGTGTACAGTTGCAAGGACTATAATGTGGAAAAATAAGGGGTACGAAAGTTAATGAAAAGTAAAGTTAGTGGATTATTTGCTTGTTTCTCATTACAAAAGCTCTTGTAAAGTATATTTTGTGTTCTAAAGAGCATTGTTTTATGTTAATGATGATGTTGTCCTGGCTGAAAATAAGCATGGCATGCAGGAACTGTATGTATGAGTGATGTGAGAAATATAGATTGTCTATAAATTAAAAGTAAACTGAAATTCTACATTTTAGAAGCTCTTGATCTCGCATAAACACTTGCTAGTTTAGTAATAAAAAGTTCCCAAAGAAGTATTTGTGCTCAAATTAGAGCTCAGTAGAGTTTTCCTTTTGAGACAAGTTGGTATGCTCTTTAGTTTATTGATATAAAAGACTCACATGAAAAGAGGTTGGCAATATAACAATACAGTTTATTCCTCTCTCTCTTTCTCTCTCTCCCTCCAGACCTTCCCTCAGTGTCTCTCCTCCAGAAGACTCCCTCCTCTCCAGTCAGCTGCCACGCTACAGGTTTCTACCCTGACAGTGCCACACTCATCTGGAGGAAAGATGGAGAGGAGCTTCATGAGGACGTGGACCACGGAGAGATCCTCCCCAACCACGATGGATCCTTCCAGATGAGTGTTGACCTGAACCTTTCATCAGTCACACCTGAAGACTGGAGGAAGTACGACTGTGTGTTTCAGCTCTCTGGTGTGAAGAACGACATCGTCACCAAACTGGACAAAGCATGGTTCTGGACCGATAAAGGTAAGACTGTGAATGTGACAGTGATGAAGGTGAGAAACACTTTTTTTAGTATAACAGTCCTGCAGTGATGCATCAGAGAACTGCAAAAGACAGTGATTTGTTGGGGGTGTGGCCTCGAAACAGACCACAGTGATTGACAGACTGTTAGTCAGAGCTAGTGAGCAGCTGCTGTCATACTCTCCGTGTCCACGCAAAAAACACAGATACTTAAGGAGATTTAACAGACACTTGAGGCACTTTGACTGTCATTTGTAAGATTGTCTGCATGGTACCTGTATTGTAGCTTAGCTAACGGCTGTGTTGTAGTTGACCTGCGTGTCTGTGGGATCAAGGTAAACACTGCAGTCCGGTAGTGTTCCTACAGTTGTCTAAAGCACAAGTCTGAATCACTGCACTAGACTATCAAAATACTAAGTAAATTAGTTGTCCCATTTAGAGTAAAATAAACAATAAAGCAGGGTATGCTTTAGGGGGTTCTCGGGTTCTCAGTTATATCCAGTCAAGATTAAAGTGTAGCAATGCATATCCCAGCTCCACCTTCTTGTCCAGATATGGTCACTTCTGGCTCCCAAAAAACCTGGATGACAATGGCCATAATTTAAAACTCAAGATTCAGAATGGTATTCTACAAACCAAAAGATAATGTCACAGTCCACTATTTATTATACAGTATATGTGGTAATAGTGGAATCATTTAATTACTGGATGAGTTTATCTATCAGTACATTTTTAAGTACGTTTATTAGCCAAGTACTCTGACAGTCAAAAATAATTTCAATATGATTGTCAGAAGCTATTAATACAGTAATTATGTACAGACAAATAGAGAATAAAATTCTCTTAAATTAACAACAACAGAAACAAACAGTGTCTGTGTACAGGATTGTGGTCTGGTTGGTAAATGCTTCATCTGTTCAGGTTTTGACTATTTTTGTTGTTTTCTGTTCAACAGAGAAACCTGATAACACGACTGTCATCATCATTGCTGCAGTGGTTGTTCTCGCTCTCGTCCTCATCGCTGTGGTTGGAGTCGTCATCTATAAAAAGAAAAATGGTGAGAGACCAAAACAGAAACTGTGTTTATTTCTTTCAGTATTTACAACCAACCAACAGTAAACACTGTAAGACTGAGAGCTACAGTGCCATGACTAAAGCATGATGATGTAGGGGAGATGTGATAGGAAAATAAATAATGTAAGATGTAAACAAAAGGTTGAATCAGTTATCATTTTAAGGGGATTATTACTGGGAAAGTCGACTATTTTTAACTGTAACAAAAATCCTTTTGTCTTTTCTTTCTATTTCAGCCACACGCCCTCCATCTCGTAAGTACAGCTTGTTATTCTATTATCTCTGACCTTACACGAACTCTGTAGAATAACATATATATATATATATACAGTGTAACAGTGTCAGTTCAGAGCAGAATGTGGGATAACAATGTGTTTCTGACCTTACAGCTATAAGCAACCCTGAGGTCATGGAGCTGAACCCAAACGCCTAAACAACAAAAACACCACCCTGAACACAGTAAGTTACATCTTATCAGACATGAACTATTCACACCTGTTGTTAAACAAAGTTGCCTTAACTTAAAGTGCAAAATACATTTATTCACTGTAAAACTTCGGTGACACTTTGTGAAGAAGTTCTTTGACTTTTAGTTGATCTTCCACAACAAAGGTGAAAAATTTTTGTGAAGATTAAGATTATTAAGAGAAAGGCACAGATGCTTTTAGAAACCTTTTCATTAACAGGTCAGATTATCTGGCCATCAACACCAAGAAGACCAAAGAGATCATTGTGGACTTCAGAAAAACCAGTGGCGGCACACACACCCCCATCCGTATCAAGGGAACTGACGTTGAGTGTGTCTCCAACTTCAAGTTTCTGGGTGTTCACATCTCTGAGGACTTCTCTTGGACCGTGAACACCTCAGCCCTGGTCAAGAAGGCTCACCAGCGTCTCTTCTTCATTATGAGACTCAAGAAGGCCCATCTGTCTTCTCAGATTCTGGTGAACTTCTACCGCTTCACCATCGAGAGCATTCTTACCAACTGCATCACAGTTCTCCAGTTGTGTAAATAGTTTGTGTATTTCTTATGATATAATTTAAAGATTAAAGTACTGTTTTTGTACTTTTCAATAAAGTGTCTTCTTGTGATTCCATATTCATATGGTTACACATCTGTGACTATTATAGGAATATATATCATATTTACTTTGTGATATTTATTACTACATGTGAGTTTCTTGTTATGGATGACACATCATTTGAAATGAAAACTTGTTTTTAATGATTAAAAACAGCATCTTTTTTCCCTGGTTAAAGAAACTGACTTAGCTTTAATCAGTTTTTGATTTTAGATTTGAATTATTGCTTTTATCTAGATTTTAAAATCAACAGTAATCACTGTAAGACGCAGAGACGTAGTGCTGTGACTGTGCATGATGATGTAGTGCAGAGGTGATAGGAAAAGAAAGAGACTCAGTTATAATTTTAAGGGGATCATCACTTGGAAGAAGTTGACATAGTCTGCTATTTTTATGTGAACAACATAATTTTGTTTTATTTCAGCCAAACGTCCATCTCGTACGGACAATTTCTTTCTGTTGTGTTTTTGTAGACAGACATTAAACAGCAATGGATAATATCACTTTCATGCTGGTATGTGTGCAGAATTTAATGCATAAAAGGGAGATTAGTGAGAAGCAAGAGAACAGGTGAGGTTGCTTTCAGGAGTATAATCCAGTCTGAGAGGTCAGAAACAATGAAGTGTTGCACGAACCACTAATCACACATACAATCTTTGTTTTTATCCACCACTTAATGTAACTAATTTCTATTCTATAATATATTCACCAAATGGCTTATTTTTCCTCCTACAGTAACGTTTCTATATGTTTAAAGACAAGTGAACTTTATTTATGACCTTTCAGTCTAACATCATTGAAGTTTTACTGATCTTTTTTATTATTAAAACTATTATAATAAAATATGTTCTTAAACACCCAGAGGAATCTGGCAAAACAAGGAGGACTAGAAGCATTGAAGCCCTGGCAGGGACCCTCCTTCTTCCTGCTGTGTGTGCCACAATTTGCAAATCATCCCAGATCTCTGTGTCACACAGAGAAATGAAACCTAACAGACTCATCATGTGGTTTCCCAGAGGGCTGTTCTGTTTCTGTCCACTGGAGGAGCTCTAACACCATACAAGACTCCTGAAGAGGCAACTATTGTGTTGAGGTGCTCCCTCCATAGCTGCAGTTTATACCAGGTTCATTTTGTTGATCTACCTCAGTCATACCCTGAAATAGAGCAGCAGGTTTTGACCGAGAGACAGAAAAAAGGAGATAATCAAGTTGCATTCTGGGCAGATTAAGTTGTTGCCTGTTCCAGGAAGTGTGTTGTTACAGATTAATATCCCAAAATGAAAACATATGTCTTCTTTTATTCTTCTGTCTTAAATGTACATGTCTGTGTGCAAGGACGCAAATATCTACACCCAGTTCACCCTGCAGTGAATGCTGGTCAGAGCGAGAGAGACGTGTTGTAAGAGTGATGGGTGTGGCTCAATATGTGTTTGCAGTAGATGTCACAGCCTACAGTGTGCATGTTAGTGGATCTTAACAAAACCACACAGCGCTGTGTCTGGCAGAGTTTTGATATTATTTTTTGGTGCAAAAAAAAGAGGATCCTTTCTTATTCTTATTACGCTTTGCCTCTTAGTGCCTCTACGTCTAGGAGGCAGGAGGTCTATAGGCAAAATTAAAATAGTCCTAACTCACTGAATTTATTTATTAATGCAGTAATATCTAACATGACAATCGTTTTTGTCAACAGTGATGTTCCAGCAAACTATGATAAAAAATATGTTCTGCTCAATGTTACACACTGGACCTCGAACAATAACTATACTACAATTTTAAATAACATCAAAACTTGGGGAAAAAGACGCCAAAACCAATATCTTTTAACACCAAGAAAGTATTAAAGTATTACCTCAAATTAATTTTCCTTTGCATACACAGATTGGGTACATTATACTGACTTCATTTGTAACAGCCAAAGACCAAAGATTAAATGTAAATACAACTCTCTAGAGAGAGAAATGAGCTGGAGGACGTGGGGGTCCCAGAGTGCCCTCATGTTTGAAAAAAATGTATGCCCGTATGCAGGGGCGCCGCCAGGAATTTTGGGCCCCATGACAAAAAAATCAAATTGGGCCCCCTCTGCGCAGCTGTTGTCACCACATCTCTGTCCCATCAAAACCTTTACATAACTCTAATTAAAGGCTTGCAACTGTCTTGCTTCTTGTAGTTCAATACTAGTACTAGCACAATATGTACTGCTGGTGATTTGTACATGCATGCAAGTCTGCATACAGTATGCAGTTCAATATTTGATGCAAGATTAAAAGCAACTATAAAACATGTGCTAAAGGCCATCTTTTACAGTCTCAATGTATTTTTAGTGTAAAATTTTTAAATGGAAAATTCTCTTAACGAAATTAATTATTATTAATTATTATTAATGAAAGATTTAAAAAAAGAAAAACAAACAAACTTAAATATATATTAACTTTTCAATCAAAGAAATAAATTAACATCATCCTCTCAAAACAATGAAAACAGCAGATTCTTGAACTTAGCTGCTCATATATGCCAACAAGAAAATAAAGTTGACATGTAAAATGGAATTTCCACACCAGGGTTATTATAGTGCTACAAAACAGACCAAGTGATCACTAAATCAAAAGGTTTTGAGGTTTGGAATATGGTTTTAACAAACTAACAGTAGTGACATCAAATTAAAAGGTATAAATAAGAACAAAGGACTCCTGGAAACCCAAACTTTTCTCTCAAATAACAGCTGAACACGTTTTTGGCAGTCCAGCCATACATCTTGTTCTCAGTTTGTTTAGACTGTGGGCATTATGTCTGTAGTAATATCCAATCTCCTTTGCCTTGCCATTTGACAGCTATCACTGGCCCTCGCTCAGCCTGAGTCACCAAGAGCCCAGCACCGAGCCTTCTTGCTAGCAAAGTCACTTATAAGTCTTTGAAGTCTAGCTTTCTAGCCAACTGACTTTCAATGGACAACATGGCTGCAAAGCCTGTCCTGAGACATAGTGGTAGTAGTAGTGACATCTTCACTGGGACAGGGAGGGTACAGTGATGGGGGGACTGGGGTGCTGCTGACTCATCTGTTGTTAAGTCTGCTAAAAGGGGCAGGGACAATGATTTAATATGAATATGTTGCTAAACATTTCCCTGAACTGATTAAATGGTGATTAAATGTAGGCTGACACTAGTCTGTAGCTGGCTATCTTATTTCACTATGGACATTAAGCCAACAGGTTAATACCACTCACAGACTATAGGCTCCTTTCTTGGTGAAACACTGGGTTACAGATTGACATCCTTTCCTTTGTCTTTCCTCTCTCTCTTTTCTCTCTTTACTATTTTGAAACCCAGATTTTGATTTACTAGTTAACATTGTGATCACTGTAGTTCTGGCTCATCTACTGACTGCAATAAACACCATCACTGATAAGTGCTCTAAGGCAGGACCAAACCATTTCATGCAGATACAGGGGGGTGGTCGGTGAATGTGGATGTTTACTTTTTGGTCAATGGGGATATTTAACTTTTACTGCCAATAACAGGTAAAAACAAAGAGATCATTAATTGTGTTATTATATTTGAAATATATATACTGAATGATGATGGTTTAATAATTTTATATTAGTTTTTACCTATTTTTTGGGGGCCCTGTCAGTCATGGGCCCTTGGAACTTTCCCCCCTATATGGCGCCCCTGCCCCTGTGGTAGATAAAACTTGATAAAGTGCTCTAGGGTGAAAAGCTGTTTCACCAAATGCATCACAACTTCTCCACGTTTGATGAGATTACACAATCTAATTTATGTCCCCCTCAAACAAGATAAAAATGTGTTTTGGTCCTGTTGGAAATGTTCTAATATCCTGGAAACTTATGACTAACCACGATCACTTTAAAACAAAGTGGCATCATACTCCAGTAGGTTACAATTAGTAAAGGCTTGGTGGTCGGACTAGTTACTCTAGAGCTCTCTGTTGCATGGTCTCATGGTGCAGAGGGAAAGACTATACAGAAGAAGAAGGGGGATTTATGATGAGGTATATATGGATATGCATGTTTGTATATTGCTTGCAGGTATTGTTATGGACATTCATAAGAGTACAAGAGTACCTAGCTGCAGACAAAGTGGTGTATCTCTGAAAGAGCATTTGCAAATGTGTGCATGTGTACCTCTGTTCTCTTAGTTTCACATGCAGCTAGTTGGTAGATGTGCACCACAATGTAACTGGGAAAGCATTTCTTCAGCCAGTAGCAGCTTGAAATTAAAATACTGCAACTTCTCTGGGCGCCCAGTTAGCTCAGTGGGTAGAGCTGGCATCCCATGTACCGAGACTGAGTCCTTGCTGCAGCGGCCCAGGGTTTGAATCCGACCTGCGGCCCTTTGCTGCGTGTCATCCCGTCTCTCTGTCCCCCCTTTCCTGTCTATCTTCAGCTGTCACTAGCAATAAAAGGCAATAAAAAAAAATACTCCTTGCAGGTCTCCCAGCTGCCTGGTGCAGGATGGTGTGAATAGTCCACTTTACTGTGTGGCTTGACTGGATATAGGCTGATCATGTGGTCATACTATGACCTCTGCAGACCGGGAACACCCCACAGTTTTGGAGATGCTCTGACCCAGTCGTCTAGCCATCAAAATTTGGTTCTTGTCAAAGTCACTCAAATCCTCACGCTGCCCATTTTTCCTGCTTCTAACACATCAAACTTGTTATGGCTGATTGCTGTATCTTCTGTGGTTGATGATAATAACTTTTTTATATATCCGGATGTGGTCTGCAAACTACAAGAAGCCTGAAGATGAACTAGTCGGATGTAAACATTTCTGTGACATCCTGTATATTCTTTGAGTCTCTTCTACTTGACTGCAGGTTGTCACCGCCTCCTGCTGCTGTCGCCTGATCTCGTCCTCTTTCCAGGCGAGTTCCAGTTCGTAGGCTCGTCACATTTAAACACTATAACATAAAACATACATATAACATAAGATCACTCTTCGATTTATTGGACTGTTGTCCAAAGAACAATAAGACACTGCTGCATCCACACAAACTGCAGAGTGTCTGATCTGTAGCTAACAGTGACCTCTGACCTCCCAGAGAATAACACATTTCTGCACATTACATCACATTAACCTACAAAACATTGAACAAGATCTGAGCAGCAGAAGATTTAATTCTCCTTTCATATGTGAACAACGTTGAAAGACCAGAATAAAGCCCTGTCCCCCCCATCCTCTCACACACACTAACATGAGATCATTTTACTTTCACTTTCGTTGATAACCTCAGTGGCTCAGTTTTACCTAGTTAGAAGTGACGTTCATGTCGAGCTAAATTCCCATTGGCTCAGATGGAGGTTGTTGTCCGCGTCTCTTGTCCTCATTTCACCCGCGGAGCTCCAACTGGAAACAGTGTGTGTGAGTTTCTCTGGATAAAGAAACATGTCAGTGGTTCAGTTCATTAAATCCTCAGACTGAACACAATGAAGACCCTGATGTTTGTGTTCCTGCTGGGAATAGGTCTACATGGCGCTGCGGCAGGTGAGTTCACATTATACGGGCTCAGCCTCGGTACCTGTGTCACCAACTGAGCTAACCGAGCGCCTCAAGTTATTTTAAAAGTGTTTGATGTTTAGTTTCCAGGATATAATCACAGATAAAATAAATGTTTTAAAAAGGAACAAACCCATAATGTTAAAGTTATTGTTAGTAGATCCTGTCTCATTAATCCATAATAGTTACTGTTGGAAGAAAAGCTTGAAGGCTGTTTCTCAAAATGGCTGCTAAAAAGTGTGTTTTTATTTTCCATTTCGGGTTCGAATCCGACCTGCGGCCCTTTGTTGTTGTTTGTCGTCCCCTCTCTCTCGGTCTATCTGCGGCTGTCGCTATACAATAAATACAATAAAGGCAATAAAAAGCCAAAAAAAAAATAACTTAAAAAAAACCCATCTTGTTGTTTATGACCGTTTAATTTAAATTAAAAGTGTGTTGTCGTTAATTTAGTGTGTTAATCATTATTGTCATTGTAGAAATTATGTAAATATTTTATATGCTGTTTTCACTCATTAGACATAATTAAAATATTTTCACAATCTTAAAACAAATCACTGTATTTAATCTGAATTAACAACATTATGTGCACACAGAGAAACGCACATCTAATCAATGACCTAATGAACATAAATATTATTTCTATTGTTTGACCCTTTATATATTTTCTTTAATTATATAATATTTAAAATATATTTTAATCTATTTCCCATTAAATTACACAGTCTGACTCCACAAACTGAAACACTGATCTGCTTTAATGTAGTTCGTCCAGACTGAGTTTTGTTGTTTGGGTTTAATCACATCAGACTGACAGTTATTACATTTACTGTGTGTACAATAACATTCTGTTGAGTAGAGCTCGATCAATAAATCAGCCACTGATTTATCTGCAGATATTAACTTATTGCAGATATGTTGGTGTTTGTGTGAATGTCGTCTGATAAATAACAATAAACTAAAGTACAGAAAGGCCAAACTAGGTTTGAGATAGTTTAGAAACAGTGTGATCATTACATAATTTGTCCACCAGAGGGCACTCACTAGTTTCCACCATCAGTTGGGTTTTACTCATTGACAGTATAAATAATATAAATATATTATTATACATATTATTATACTGTTTAAATCACATCAAACATGTTTTATGAATCTGTCCATGAATAAATATATTTCCTGTTAATAATCGTAACAATAGTGCAGTTTAACATAGTTATAAGATCGACATGAACTCAGACAGCAGAGGACAGTGAAGGATCCTGAAATAGACGATAATTTAATGGTTAAAATCACCTGCAGCAAATAAACTCCTTTGATATTTAAAAAACAACCCAGAATAAACTTTAAGAATCAGGACAAAAAGTGAATTAACATCAGTTCATAATGGAGAAAATTTTGTAATTTAACAAAGGATATTTAATTTAATAAAAATCAGCTTTTAATTCAGTTTATAAATTATAACTAATAGAAACTGTACAGAATAATATGAGATATAAAAATATTACTTAAGAGAACTTTATAAAATATAGAGCTGTCTGTTAATATTTATTATGGGATTGTAATAAAATACAGAATATTTTACTTTATACAAAATATTAGTTATCAAAGATATTGTCAGTTTAACTTAAATATAATTATTTAGTTTAAACAAATCAATAAATCAATATATATTAAGGTGAGTTACAGTATTTATTTTCTTGTTTGTAAAAAAACTTTATAGTCAAACATTTGAAATCCACAAACGCTCTGACAACAACATCAATAAAATGAGTAGCAATAGTCATAATTTAATAAAAATAAATAAATTAAAAATGAATATTTCAAACGTACTAATGAAGCATCCTGAAGAATAAATGACTCCACTAACTGGAAACTAAACTGAGTTTCACTTAACATTGAGATATCAGCACGAGAAAGAAAATCAGACACACGACTGCAGGAACTAAATATTTGACTCTTTTAATATTTTATTTCAGAATAAATACGACAACAAGAGTTTCTGGAGCAAAATCTTCATCTATAAATGTATTTTTGTGTTTACTGACTGCACAACAGAGATTATTAGGATGTTTTGAATGTACTGTAGTTCTTTTTGATTCTGTGTGCAGGACAATAACATTGTTCAGTGATTTATAAAACTGAAATGTTACATTAATGTTTTCTTACAGTGACTCACTCTCTGAAGTATTTCTACACTGCGTCTTCTGGAGTCCCAAACTTCCCAGAGTATGTGTCTGTTGGGTTGGTTGATGATATTCAGATAAGTCACTGTGACAGTAACACCATGAGAAACGAAGCCAAACAGGACTGGATGAGCAGAGTCACAGCAGAGGATCCTCAGTACTGGGAGAGGGAGACTCAGACCTGTCTGGGTGCCCAGCAGTCCTTCAAAGCCAACATTGAAATAGCGAAGCAGCGCTTCAACCAAACTGGAGGTTTGTTTATGTTTCACTTTCTACTGATAACATGTTGTTTATATTTTTATCTTGTATTTTAATGAGCTGATGTTACCACACACACTCACACTCACTCACACACTCACACACTCTCTCTCACACACACACACACACACACACACACACACACTCACACTCACTCACACACTCACACACACACACACACACACACACACACACACACACTCACACACTCACTCACTCACTCACACACTCACACACACACACATACACACACACACACACACAGTGTGTTTTATTGACGTACATTAAACTGTCTGATGGCTGAAACAGTCAGACTCAACAGAAACAGCTTTACTGCACTGATACAGTGTTTGTGTCCATCCCATAATAACCAGCAGAGATCATTAACACTTTATCTCCACTAGATTAGATCAGAATAACTCTACTGAACTGCCCACAGTGAGTCGCTCCATAATAACTCTACTGTAGGAACCTGTTCATCACAACAGTTTGACAGCACACAGCTGATAGAGGAACATTACTGCCTGGTTTCTTAAACTACGGAGCCGGACTGTAAATGGGACATAGGCTGCTTCTGCTGGGTCCCCATATGAGAGGAGCAGCAGTATGTTTTAATAAAGCTGCTGACAGGACAACATGGTCAATGTCTCATTCAGATCAGAGGTTTAAACAGTTTAACAGCACGACTCTACTGTACCGACCACACTGTGTCCATCCCATAATATACAGTATATATATAGTAGAACTACAGGTTAGATTAACTCTACATGAACACAGTGTGTCTGTGTCATAATGAACATATATAGTGCTGAAACCATTAATCAATTCATAGATTAGTTGATTAAAGGGAATTCATTGACAATAATTTTGATAATTGAATAATAATTGAATTATTTTATTAAACTGAAACAAACATTTTCTAGTTCCAGTTTCTAAAATAAGAGAATTTGCTGATTTTCTCTGTTTTATATCGTTACAAATTAAATAATGTTCAGTGTTGGTCGGACAAAAGTATCAATTTGAAGATTTAACTTTAGTCTCTGGGAACTTGTGATGGACATTTTTCACAATTTTATGTAATTAATTTAATCAATAACTAATTGATAATAAAAATAATGATTAAATTGAGCCGTAAATATTCAGTAGAACAACAGATTAGATTAGATGAACTCTGCTGTACTGACCACAGTGTGTTGGTCCGTCCCATCAGCAGCATCAAGACAACATCTGCAGGAGGAAACAGCTGTTGGTCGTATTGATTGATTGACTGATGGATGGACCAATCAGGACACACAGACTGCCTCCCAGTCTCCATAATGGTCCTGATGGTCTCTGCCTTATTCTGACCAGTTGTAGTAACACAGTGCTGAACAGGACTCACTGTCCTGGCTGAGCAGCTGGAGTCTGGGAACTCATCCTGGACTGAAACTGTCCTTCAGTGGAAGCTTCTAGAGCAGCTTCAGGACAGTCTGTAGTTTCTCACAGGAAGAGGATATTGTTGGACTGGTCCACTGGCTGCAGGGTCTCAGTGGGTGTTAATGTTCAGTCCAGGATCAGGTTTAATCTGTGTGTGTGTGTGTGTGTGTGTGTGTGTGTGTGTGTGTGTGTGTGTGTGTGTGTGTGTGTGTGTGTGTGTGGGAGATAAACTGTTGGTCTCAGTGGAGTCAGTGTGTCTCTGTGGTAACAAAGAGGATATGAACTGTGTTAGGATGTCACTCTGTTTCCCAGCAGTCTTTGCTTCTCTGTGTCTCTCTAAGACGTCCACACTGTCCAGATGATGATTGTCTGTGAGTGTCTTCCATCGAGCCAATAACAGCAGGAGGTGTAGATCCTCTGTGTTGGTGTCTGTGGATCAGTGTGTCTCTGTGGTAAAGATGTGATATCAACTGATGATAGAAGACTGTGCTGTGATCTCACTCTGGTTTAATACTGTTTCTGTCTGTCTCTCTCTCAGGTGTCCACATTTTCCAGAAGATGTACGGCTGTGAGTGGGATGATGAGACTGGAGAGGTTAATGGTAATGATCAGTATGGTTATGATGGAGAAGACTTCATAGTATTTGACCTGAAGACAGAGACATACATCGCTCCAAAACCACAGGCTGTCATCACCAAAAACAAGTGGGATCATGACAAAGCTTGGATTGCACAGGACAAGAACTACCTCACCCAGATTTGCATTGACTGGTTGAAGAAGTATGTGGACTATGGGAGGAGCTCTCTGCTGAGAACAGGTAGAATCACATGACCTGATGTAGTTTAATGGACACAACAATCTTCATCTTTCTCTTCAGTTTCTAACCAACAGTAACATCACAATAAATATCACCAGCATACAGAGACTCACCCTGTCTCACTTTACACACATTTCTCTTTCTCTCATTCTCTCTCACCTCTCTTTATCTTTGTTTCCCTCTGTCATTCCCTTCCTATCTTCATGTATATAATGTATGTTACTGAAACATTTAAAATAAATTACATGAAACAGGAATTATAATATTAATATACAGTAAATACTAATAAAGAACCTATAATCTCTCTCTCTCTCTCTCTCTCTCTCTCTCTCTCTCTCTCTCTCTCTCCTTTCTCTTTCTTTCTGCAGACCTTCCCTCAGTGTCTCTCCTCCAGAAGACTCCCTCCTCTCCAGTCAGCTGCCACGTTACAGGTTTCTACCCTGACAGTGCCACTCTCATCTGGAGGAAAGATGGAGAGGAGATTCATGAGGACGTGGACCACGGAGAGATCCTCCCCAACCACGATGGATCCTTCCAGATGAGTGTTGACCTGAAGCTTCCTTCATCAGTCACACCTGAAGACTGGAGGAGGTACGACTGTGTGTTTCAGCTCTATGGTGGGAAGAACGACATCGTCACCAAACTGGACAAAGCAGTGATCAGGACCAATGAAGGTAAGACATTTATTGTTGTATGTTTATGTACTTTTATGTGTGTTGGATGGGAAATTTGGTTTCCTCATATTGTTTTGTTGTCAGTTTCTTTCATCTATTTTTCATAATACTTTTTATAACTAATGAATTAACCATTGCACACAACAAGAGTATCAGCAAATCCTTAAAAAAATAGTTAAACTAACTCAGTTTTAAA
Organism: Dicentrarchus labrax; assembly: GCF_905237075.1. Classification (NCBI taxonomy): domain Eukaryota; kingdom Metazoa; phylum Chordata; class Actinopteri; family Moronidae; genus Dicentrarchus; species Dicentrarchus labrax. Next base: position 25,269,587 of record NW_026136723.1, read on the forward strand.
GTGGTTACAGAGAAATGTGAAGAATGAAACATACAAAACACAATTTTATTACTTGTTTTGTTTAATTTTGCATTTTGAAATAAGGTGTTGTTTTTACCACATTTGTAATTTATTTCACTTTTTAACTATTTATAGTATGTAAGTTAAGCTTTTTCAGACCATGTGTAACCTTTTTAACATTTAACCACAGTTCACAGATTATAAACACTGTATTGATTTAAACTACTGATCAGTTTTAGAAGATGAGTGGATGATTTAATTACTGAATAAATGTATATATCTATCAGTAAATCAGTCAGAATAAAGTTTATTGGCCAAATATGGTGACAGTCAAAATGAATTTAAATATGATTGTCAGAAGTTGTTATTGTGCTAAAAACCAACATTATGGGACAGAAACCAACATACAGATAAACAAGCATTGATACAGTAATTAAATCCAGACAAGTAACAGCAGCACAAACTAACATTTGGTGTCTGACTCTGGTTCCTCAAATCTGCTTCATCTGTTCAGGTTTTTACTATTTTGGTTGTTTTCTGCTCAACAGAGAAACCTGATAACACGACTGTCATCATCATTGCTGCAGTGGTTGTTCTCGCTCTCGTCCTCATCGCTGTGATTGGAGCCGTCATCTATAAAAAGAAAAATGGTGAGAGACTAAAACAGAAACTGTGTCTATTTTTTCAATATTTTAATTTTAACTTTGAATTGTTGCTTTTATCCAGATTGCAGAAGTGAAACAGTTTTAACAGTGGAAAGAATTAAAATAAATAATTTTGTCTTTTCTTTCTATTTCAGAGAAACGCCCTCCATCTCGTAAGTACAACTTGTTATTGTATTATCTCTGACTTAACATGAACTCTGTAGAATAAAAAAGGGTTTTTCTGGAAGAACTTTTTTTTCACTATTATCTGTTACAAATATATATATATATATATAGTATAAAAGCATCAGTTCAGAGCAGAATGTGGGATAACAATGTGTTTCTGACCTTACAGCTATAAGCAACCCTGAGGTCATGGAGCAACTGAACCCAAATGCTTAAACAACAAAACCACCACCCTGAACACAGTAAGTTATATCTTATCAGACATGAACTATTCACACCTGTTAAACAAAGCTGCTTTAACTTAAAGTGCAAAATACATTTATTCACTGTAAAACTTCTGTGACACTTTGTAAAGAAAATATTTGATTTTCAGTTGATTTTCCACAACAAAAAAATAAAGTTAAAATTATTAAGAAAAAGTAACGGATACTTACAGAAATCTTCAAATCAGCAGGTCAAAGTGTAAATATTAACCTTCAGAAAAAACAGTGACAAACGTTTATTAAAGTTACATTAAACACTGCACAGACGGTAAATAATTATCTAATGTCTGAATGATTCTGTAAATTTGTTGGTTTGTGGAAATGATCTCCGCAAACATTTAGGAAATTATTTTGTTTTCTATTTTATGTAATGTTTTTTTTTTTCTTTAGGTTTATGGACACATTTTGCACTCGAACGAGGAGCGGTTCCTCCACATTCTCCTCCGTAAACTGGGAATTCATTGGTTGTTCATCATCATACAATAAACTGATCAGGGTTGGAAATCTAGTAGTAGATGCTTATTAATTGGAATACAAAGAACACAAATTTGATAAATGAGTTTACAAACATTTGACAAACATTACCAAACATAAATGGTGACATTAAATGATCAAATGTTAGTAAGTCAAATGAGGTTCATTCATATTTTGTTAAAAGTAAAACACAATATTTAAAAAAAAATGAAAGCATCACAGCACTTTCTATACGTAGATTTGTGTGTTCATCTTAAACAAATCCACCGTAGTTACAGTTTTATACTTCTGGTGTTGGTGTTTTCTGGTAAAATCAATATCGATAATAGAAATGTAAATACACACACACACACACACACAAACACACAGGCACACACACATCCATGTACATGCATTCCCATTTTCAAATATATACTGATTCTGGTGATTTGATACCTTGAGATAACAGAGATTTTTTAAACCAGTAGAGAGTTTATATATTAAGAAAATAATTATTTTGTTCTCTGGCTGTAACAGATCATTGAAAGCAAAACTGCAAATCAATCAGCAACATCCAAAATTATGCTTCCTATATCAGACACTCTGTATTGCCTGTAGGTGTTAATGTAAGAATAAAATGGTGATAAACTTTACTTCACCTCTCTCCCACTGTGCACTGGCTCGACTCCAGTCCTCTGTGACTCTCAGCTGGATCAGTGGGACAGGAAATAGATGGAGGGAGTTTTGTTTCACTGGTTTGAATTATCTGGATTTGTAAATAATTCATTGGACACATATTTCCATCTGGTTACTGCTACATGGTTTAATTTACAGAAACTGTTCAACATCTTGAAATACATGCAAATACTGCATAAACACTGATAGGTTGTATCATTGTTGCCCATCCCCATACACACACACACACACACACACACACACACACACACACACACACACACAAACAATATAAGAATCAGGACAGAACTTAGTTTCCAGTTGTGTAAATAGTTATATTTCTTTAAAAGTGATCAAATTTAAAGATTTTGTTTTGATTCCAATCAGGCCAAAGTATATAATTTATGTTTTTGAGATTTTTCTGAATTAAACAAGAGTGTGTTATTGTTATTGTTTTTGTTTTCATAATATCTGTTTTAATTAGTTTGGAAACTACTATATTTAAATTTTAGCTGAAAGGGTTGTGGGATGTTTTAAGCTTCTCAGCACTGATAGAAATCTTTTTGAAAATACTTGCTAATATTTAGGGACAAGGGACATTTTCTATTATAGAAAATACTCAAAATTACTTTTTGTGTTGAATTGAGTGGATTAATCTCAGATTAAATTGTTCAACTGTTTTGTTACCTTTGTACTTTTGATTTCAATAAAGTCCTATAAAGTGCCTTTTTTGTTTCTGCATATATTCATACACATTTGTGACTGTAGCTACAGTTATATGAATATGACTGATTTTTGCCAGTTCCTGGATCTGGAAAAGTCTGGAATATCCTATGTGTTTGTGGTCAGATTTTACAAGACACCCAGCAATAAGAAAAACAAATTCTGTAGTAATCAGATGGTGTTTTTTCCACAGTTAATTATAGAAATATAATTACACATACATATATGTGTGTACGTCTGTGTGTGTTTAAGCTGATGACATCTCAAAAACATTAATTACATTTTCTTAAAGGACCAGTGTGTAAGATTAAGTGGCATCTAGCAGAGTAGTTACAGATTGCTGCTCACTCCCTTCCACCTCCATTTTCACCACATAACAGACCTCATACAAGAATCACTGTTTGTTTCTTATGTGGCATACACAAATTTTCTCATATTTAGAATTTTCTCTTATAGATACAAATGAAGTTCACCAATGGTTCAGACCTGTTGTACGAGTCACATACACACAGTCTGCCTTTCTGCACAGGGGGGAAAAACTCTAATTTGACCTGAAATCATTATTCTGAATGAATCTGGAATTTCAATGTGATTCAAAAATTAACTTAAATAAAATATAGAAACTTAATGCAAAATAACAGTTTGTTCATCATCTTACTTTGACGATATACTATTTGCTTTTTGTTTTTATCATGTGTTTTCACATTTTACAGGACAGCAACTTATACAGTTCAAAAATGATCTTATTCCAACAGCTTCCAAATGTTTTTTATTCAGGACGCTGAGCAGTTGAATCCACTGTTGCATCCAACAGGAAAACCTAATTTACTGTAGGATCTAATATTCTGTTGTTTAAAATATCTCTGTGACATATAACCACCTCTTATAGTCATAGCACTGCCCTGATGATACTGTAGGTCATTAACAACTGTATAATATGTAATATTTTCTAACTGTATCTAATACCACTTACATTTCTACTTGTCTGCTGATTTTCATCAGGACTTGAAGCTCTGTGGTGAGATGAGATTGAAGTTAATATGTTTAGCAATTTTAGAGCTTTAGATTTTGCCAATGATGAAAAATGTATGAACCTGAACCTCCTTATGAAGATTTAAAATACCAATATAAAAATGCAGGATGCATGCTCTCCTGGTAGAGCGCATGGACAATGTAGTCCTTGTAGCAGCGGCCTGGGTTCGATTCCAACCTGTGGCGTTTTGCTGAATGTCGTCTCCCTCTCTCTCCCCCTTTCCTGTCTATCTTCAGCTTCCAATCACTGAGCCCAAGAAATATCTTTAGAAAACGTCTTTATGACACAGTACAATGTCAATAATGCAACAAACCAAACATAATTTTATTTCATGGTTATTATACTTTACTAAACTCAAGTAGACTTTAGTTTTGAGCATTTTGAAAAATGCTGGTTTTGCCTTGTTGTTTCTTTATTATAGTAGTAGTAGTATAATTTATCTCAAATGATCTGCAGTTACCAGAAATCAGATAATGAAAGTATATTTTTACAGACAATTTTACAATAGTAAAAGTAATTTACTGCTCAGCTCATCTGCTTCTTCTGCACAGGTTGTGATTTTTGTTTGTTTTGTTTTTATGTTCAACAGAGAAGCCCATCGACATAACTGTCATCATCATTGCTGCAGTGGTTGTTCTTGCTCTTGTCCTCATTGCTGTCGTTGGATTCATCATTTATAAACTGAGGAAGAAAGGTAAGAGAACCAATGATTTCCAAATCTAGCTTTTCCAATTCTTCTTTGATTTTAGTCTGTTTGAGTTAAAGCTTTTCCGGCAGTGTGAAACAATAATATGACAGTACTATAGTTATATAAGAGAGAACTGATCATGTGATGAAGTAAAATCTAAAGAAAGGTAGGAAGAAAGGAATTTTAAACAGTTAGTGGGAGGAGGGAATCTGTATCTTTGTATTTGTAGCTTTGACAACTGAAAAAATCTCTTTTCTTTTTTTCAGCAAAAGTGCCTCAATATAGTAAGTATAACTTGTTTTTCTGTGTTTTAGATTTTAGACTTGATCAAGGTTTATTTCTGAATTTACAGAAATGTGAAGCAACCAGCAGTATAGGATGAACGACTCAGAGCCACAGAGCCTTCTGATGGTTTAGTGACTACTAGCCATGTCTCCTGCTCTCTAGTTTACAAAGTCTGTGTTAATGTTGATGAGTTCCCTAAATTCATCAAAGACACTGGGTTTGTAAAATGTTGATTTTCCATCACAGACTTTTATCAGTCAATGGTCAAGGGAATAATGAATAATAACTTTGTCCAGACAAAATCTAGGATGTATTAATAGAACTGTAATGTGTGCTAGCCTGAGGTTGGCTGGTATCACACAATGTATACTGTTAGAGGTTATACAGCAATATCTCTGGTTGTATTAGGCTAGTGGGGGAAATCAATAACAGGAACTCTTTATGACAAAGTTGAATTTACAGGATGTGATGATGACATCTTAATTTGTCAGGTATTTAATTCATTAGACAGAAAACCTCAACAACATTTGAGTATGGTTATATTATTTAGCCTCTAGAAATGTCATCATATATGTTCTTGATCCAGTTTATAAACTTGAAAAATAAAATCATGTCTTTTCTTTTTATTTCAGCTGAATGCCATCAAAGTAAGTAGAATGTGATTTTATTGTATTTAAAATGTTATACTTAGATTGATGCTAAATTTAAATGAACTAAAGTTAAATGAACACTGTGAAAGCACCTGAAAGCACCAGGTTGTTGAGCAGATTCTTGTCAAATTAAGTCTAATAAATCATAGGACGAAAGAAATTAAAAAAACTCTTACAACCAAAAAGAAAAAATTGACCAGCAGTCACGATTAGCATCTGAATAAAACAGGAATAAATGACAAATAATAATGACAAAAAGTCATCACTTTAACAGCTAGTTATATATTCCATGTCTGGAAAGAGTTTATATCTGGATAGAAAAAGATGGATATGGAGAGAAGGCTTAGTTATTTTATAATTAAATATATATGTAATAATGCATTATGAGAAGAATATGCACTCTGAAGGGGTTGAAGAAGCAGAGATACAACACAAAACAATTTACAGAAAATGTGCTGTATCAGGAAATATATTGTTATCAGGATAAGAAATGTCGGTCATATCACACAGCCTTATATCTTTATGTACATAAATCATCATATCCATTTTTGTCCTTTACTTACTTATTTTTCTATTTTTTATTTTTTTCTCTTCAGAATCAGTGACTTCAACAGGAAGTCAAGGCAGCGAGACACCATTGATCAAAGGTAACTAATGGTTCTGAAATATCTCCTGTATTGAGGCACATTTTGAGATGTCAAAAGTGTTTATGTTTTTATTCATTATTGATTCATCATGTTCATGTTCATTTATGAATGCTTATTTATTTGTCCAGGTGAAAGCGAGTGACAGATTGAAGAGGTCTGTGATTTCCACTCCATAAGAAATCTGCAACATTGAACTTCTGAGCTTCTGTTTTGCAAGAGAAGTAAACATGTTTTATTAAAGTAAAGACACAATTTGTAAACTACACAAACATAAACAATAGGGTCACCAAACCACCAAAATGGATTGAATATCATTAGGAGTCATGTTGCAAAAAAGTTGCAGTGCAATGAAGCTTTAAAGCTGCACTAATCAATATTTATGTTTAACATTTTACAACAATCCAAGTTGTACCAGCAGATAATTAGACTTTAAATTAGAGTTTACTGGTAAAAGTTTGCTTCACTCCAGTTAAAGAAATATTGTAGCAGTGTTGAGTGATACACAGATTGGCATATGCAGCTCAAACAAGGCTGCAGTAGATCCTCCACACCATAAACTATATTTAAATCTATATTGAACATCAAATCACAATGTTTCTATCCACAGTGGATCTTTGCCTTATTTAAACTACACACCATCCATATGAGTGTATAACCTTGATGACACATAATGTATAAGATGTTCATAATCAGAGTAAATGATGAACTGTGTCAATCAAAGAGTGACGAGAATGTTGAATGTATGTAAATATGTAAATAGAGATACGTTCATAGATATTTTTCACATTTTTCATATTAATGTGTTAAACAAATTCAAGATGACTTTTTCTTTCTTTCTCTTTGGTGACAGTTGTAGCAAGATGTGTAATACAGTTTATTCTGTAAATGTTCATAATGCAAATGTACATATAGACTCAGTTATGTGATTTACATGCAGCAACATCCACTCTTGTCCCCTTAAATGCTGTCGAACATTCAGCCCTTTGATTTATAACTGGAGACGTCTGCAGCACTCTGCACTGTATTTATCAAGAAGTGGGTTGGTCTCTCCATCAGAAGATAACAGCGTTAGAGAACATTTATTCTTATTTCTTTATAAAGGCTGCTCCAAACATTGCCCCTATATTTGACATCACTTAATGGTGAACTGAACTGGGAAAGATGGATTTTAGATTCCTTGTATCATACATTGGGGTGAATAGCAGTGTACCTTCACACTTACTTACTATATGCAATGCAATTTATCCAATGGGTCAATTCAAAATCAAATCAAATCCCTGATTGATTTTAGGTGTGACTGGTCATGAATGCAATTTATTTGGTGATTATGATTTTTACCTTCGACTGTTACGTTTATTATTTATTCTGCATTGTTACTATTATTGCTTTATTTTAAATTCTCACGATTGATATTGTACATTTTAAAATTGTTTGTTTTTATATACTTGTGTGCTCAGGAATCTCTTGAAAATTAGATGTGTAGTTCATTTGGACTTATTGAAAAAATAAAATATACAAACACATTTACATGTATCAGTTTATGATTTATTGCCCAGTTTTCCAGATACTTTGCTTGTATGTGTATAAACTTGTGACGATCAACTGAATCGTAAGTGTTTTTCTTAATTTTGCAAAAGACACACATTGGACAAATGAGAAGAGTTCCTCTTTAACACAGTGTTATTGGGTTGCTGCTGTGTCTCTGTGTCCTGTACAGAAGTTATAAACTCTGTAATGAGATGATTTCCAATCTGTGCAGCTGTTTGAGTGATTAGATGGAGTTTGTTTCCACAAAAGCTGCTTGTTTAAAGTTTAATGTTAGTTTGTGTGTGTGAGTCATTGATTATCAGGATGTTTTTACAAACTGACACCAACAGAAGGTGACATCCAGTTTAAAGGCAGATACATAGTTTGTCCACAGGGGCGCTGTCACACTGCTTCACACTAAAGGTGAACTCAGTGTTATAGTAAACAACTATTATTGATCAAGATAAAAGATGTGACACATGTTGCTTTGTTTGTGTAATAAACATCAATAAAATTACCTCAGTGGAAGAACTGAGAACAAAAAGTTTCTACAACCTTTTATAAAGTGCTTCAGAAACAATAAATGAGGATTGAAACAGAGAATAAACGACGCCAAAGCGAGAGCAAAATGAAATACAGCATCAGGTGTTCAAACATCAACGGCGGTGTTACATTTCTCTTGTTCAAGCAGTTTTCAGCGTCCACAGCTCCAAATGAGCTCAGAGGCATTTACCCTGAAGGACAGAGCTGACCTCATCTGATGTTTGTGTTCAACAAGCTCTCTGACTCTCTTTCTGCTGGAGGTCAAATATTGTTTTATGGAAATTATCTTGTGTTTTATTATATTGTCTGTTCTGATAGTTGACCTGATTTGAGCCAAGACCAGTGAGTAGACCTGAACTGAAACATACTAACACATAAATAAATACATTATTGGATATGGACTCAAACAGGAGATAAGATAATAATTCAGTTCATAATTTCAAAATAAAGCCACCTTTAATCAACATTGAGCGACACCAAAAGAAAAATTATATCTAAAAATAAAACTGATTACTAGAAGATGAAATCAAATGCTGATTGAAATAGTAATAAATAACTGTACAAAGAGAAGTTCCCCACGTTTGCAGGTAGATGGCGCCCTCTGACAAGCAATAATCCACCTTGGTCTGGACTATTTTTATGTCCTTTCTTTGCTTCCTCAATCTCTTTATCAGCAAATAATGACTGCAGATTGTATCATAAGCAGTAGGTTAGAGTGTGCACAGCTGCAGAATTTAATGCAGAAAAAGGAGATTAGTGAGAAGCAAGAGAACAGGTGAGGTTGCTTTCAGGAGTATAATCCAGGCTGAGAGGTCAGAAACAATGAAGTGTTGCACGAACCACTAATCACACATACAACCTTTGTTTTTATCTACCACTTAATGCAACTAATTTCCTTTTTAATATATTCACTAAATGGGTTATTTTTCCTCCTACGTGAAGTTTCTATATGTTTAAAGACAAGTGAACTTTATTTATGACCTTTCAGTCTAACATCATTGAAGTTTTAATGATCTTTGATTATTATTAAAATTATTATAATAAAATATTTTCTTGAACACCCAGAGGAATCCGGCAAAACAAGGAGGACAAGAAGCATTGATGCCTTTGCAGGGAACCTCCTTCTTCCTGCTGTGTGTGACACAATTTGCAGATCATGCCAGATCTCTGTGTCACACAGAGAAATGAAACCTAACAGACTCATCATGTGGTTTCCCAGAGGGCTGTTCTGTTTCTGTCCAGTGGAGGAGCTCCAACACCATACAAGACTCCTGAAAAGGAAACTATTGTGTTGAGGCGCTCCCTCCATAGCTGCAGTTACATCATATCAGAAATAAAGCAGCAAGGTCTGACAGAGACACAAAAAGAGTTAATCAAGTTGCATTCTGGGAGGGTTCAGTGTCCAGATAATTCGAGTGTTTTTCTGCATTTACAAAACAATAAACAGTCCAATTTAAAACATGTATCTTCTTTTATTATTCTGTCTTATATACTTTACATTAGGTAAAATAATAAGGTCTGTGTGTTAGGAAGTAAACATTGACGCCCTCGTTGCTCTGCAGTGACCGACAGAGAGAGGCTCGACAAAGGAAGACACAAAATGGCGGCACACAAGTGTTCTCAGAGTGAAGGGTGTGGCACAGTGCAGCGAGCTAACCAGTTTATGGACTGTGAACATAACAAATGGCTTTTTGTGTTTGTACATTTTTGCCTCTTTTTAGATGGCAGGAGTTAAAATTAGTCAGCATTTGCTGTGTTACAGTTTCAGGATGATGAATACAGTTGGAGAACAATTAGATGATGAACAGATTAATAGGCATCCTATTATCTCAGCTGGCTTAAAAAAGTGTGCATATTGTTGCTGTAAAGAGGAAAAAAGCCCCTGGGCCAGTCTAGGTTTGGGTTAAGCCCCAAATGTTCAACAACATCTGGCTCTGCCGCAGTCCTACACAGACTAGCATCAGTGTCTGTCCTAACCGCTTCCTGTGGCTGTCATGCAGTGAGAATACTCAAGTTTATTCAAGTACTATACTTGATATATACATATATACAGTTTTATCACATTTATATACTTCTACTACATTTTAGAGGTACATATATTACTCCACTGCATTAATTTGACAGCTTAAGTTACTTTTCTGGTTAAGATTTTAAAAAAGCATAAGATAAATAAACTTTGTTAAAGATTAAAACAGTAGTGTTGAACCTTTTTGGTGTGTATTCTCTTACAAAATAGTATAAGTTGTGACACTTTGTCATGTTTTAAATGTCTAAGCATTGTTGGCAGTTCCTCCTCTCTAAACTTCTCAGATGAGTTCATTAAAGCGGCAGTAGGTAACTTTTATGAAAATAACTTTTTGTAATGTTTGTTGAAACTGTCCCTTTGGGCTCCTTCTGCTGTGTGTTTAGTGGGGCTATATGAGCAGCAGAGAGACATTCAGAAGGTTTTGCATTGTGTTTGTTACTTACGGCAACTTTAACTATTCAAGGCTCAATGAGATAATATTATACAACACTTGATCTTTAACTTGTGACCCTTTAGAGGAGCCCCGATCCCAGGTTGAGAACCACTGTATTAAACTACCAAACTGTATATGATGAAATAGATAAACCAACTACATATCTTAGGTAAATTAGGCTATAATAAACTTTGATTTGTCATTGAGCAGCTAAAATGTTGCTTACACACTGAGTATCAACAATCTTATGAGGTCATACATATTGAATATCAGTTACAGTTACATAGTGAGTACGTTTACTTTTGTTAGGACATTACTTTTAATACTTTTAATACTTTTAGTAAAGTAGGATTTTTAATGTAGGACTTTTACTTGTAATATAATAGTTTTACATAGTTTACAAGTTACGTGTCTGAGTACTTCTTCCACAACTGCTGTTCAGCTGTGACTACTTGACTAATCAATTCTTTTAATTTCATTTATTCAGTTTTTAGTAGTTCTAGTGCACAAGTGTGTTCAGACTAAGTTGCAACATGAAATTTATGTAACTTGTCTTGTCTGTCTGAACTGTTTGGTACATTGCATTGAGTCAAATGTAAAATGTATCCGTATAGGCATCGGTGTAGTGCCTGGAGAAGTGAGTATACTGATTTATGCACCAATAAAAAAAAAGCCGCCTGTCCAGCAAAGGATAACTGTCTTATAAACAGTGACATGTAAGACTACTCTTGCATATTGAGTTCACTCATAAGTGGTCCAGTAGTTTTTGCACATTGTCACTGAACTTACTGCTGCTGGACTTCAGGCAGTAAGTATTATTATTAAAATGAACATCAGACACAGAAGAGGTGCACATTTTACCATCAGTACAGGCCAACAGACTAAAGGGTGAGACGACTACATGATTATACATTTGAGTAAGTATTTCTTATTCCATCCACTCTTGAAAATGTCAGGCCTTTGCAATAAAAAATGAGCTTGCAGAACACTACTGAATGATGTACATCAGAGGGGATTTAGAAGTGGGTATAACCAATGCCAGGTGAAAAATAAGTGGGCAGACTCTGTATACCTGCGTACAAGTTAAAATGTTTCTGTTTGTCTTCTTTATGTATCCATTCTGACGAAACTCGGTTTCACTCTTCACCACAACCAAGTTTGAATGCTCAGAATGAAGCTACTGCGCATGCTCAGTTCATTCACTGGCAGCCATGGAGTTCAAATGAAATTAAACTTTAATTTCTCCTTAAATCAAGATGATGAAGAGTATTTTTCTGCTGTTCTTCGGCCACGCGGCTGCATCTGCAAGTAAGATTTACTAGAACGTTTATAAATGCTCTTAGAGTAATAGTACATAGTGCGAAAGCGAAACTAATCCATCGATCTTGTTTCATATTGAACATTTTAAACAAACGACAGTGGTCACCGACAAATAGACGTAGCATAGTAAACTATTTCAAAAGTGTTCCACCAACTATTTGAAGAAGTCGATCTTTTTAGATAATATCTGGATTTGTAACGGTGACATTATTCATACTCAACAATGTGTTAATAATAATACTCCAGTCTCTTATTAGAGGACAGTCCTAAGGTGAACCCAGTCATCCTCCATACTACATGTAGTCTACATTCACCTTACAGCAGTACGGGTTCTTATTTTACATTAACATTAACAGACTCTATATTTTAGTCATGTTAACTCTACAGAACTGGTGTTTTACAAGCACCATAGAAATAAATATCAGTAAGTAAGCCAATAATGATTAATGGGCTAGTTAATGATTTTAAATACTTTGGTACATCAACAGCAGTCTTACATTCAAGAAAAATACTGATCACATTTTTAAAGACATGTTCACAACACCTGCACTTGATGCACAGTTCAAGTGAATTACTGGGCTGCCAGTTCAGAACCACTATAAGATTGAAGCAGAAGCCCGAGTAGTCTACTTCTACACTTGTATATGAACTCTGCAGGTTTTAAGAAACTTAGAAAACAAACTAACCACATAGTTTTTAATATGATTAATGTCTGGCATGCAAAAAATATTTGGTTGAATGTGATGAGGGTAATGTTGATTTTGGTCCTGGTAGCTTGGATGGAGGCTTTCGTCTTTGTGTGGATTAAGGTCTCGCAGAACTCAAAGATGTCTTTAGACCTAATGATGGAGTCCTCATGTCATTTGAGGAACTGATAAGAAAACACAACATCTCAAATATGCTTTTTTTTTCAGATACTAACAGATCAGAAGTTGTATTTCAGTCAGACAATTCACTTGTAATACTATCCCTCTCTGCTTTAGAGAAAATTATAACTCCAAACTGCTCTCTCATATACAGTCTGTTAGGGTCTGGCTGTACCTTTGACACTATATATGAGCTGTACAGAATCATCTGAATCAAGGTTAAAAGCCTGGAGGGAGGATCTACAAATGCAAATTACACTTGACGAGTGGCAGGATGCCTGTTTCAAGGCCTGAACCCAATCTGCTAATATCTGACACAAGGTGGTACTGTATAAATAATGTGTACTTATGTTACTCCAGTTGTTTTACACACATTTGATATTAGTAATCTAATACGTGCATTAAGTGTAACCAGGAGAGGGGGGGGCTTTGTCCTCTGTCTTGGTACTGTACCAAAATATGTGAGCTTTAGGTGAAAATCAACAATCCTATGGCTGAGATTTTACTGTATCTCTTAAGTTACTCCCTGATCCAAAGGTTTTTATTTGGGGAGTGCACTCGGGCACCCCATATTTGCAGAGTGAAGTAAACAAACCCTCCTTGATATGTGCCTACTATAAGCAAGACGTCCTAATAGCCCTCTCTTGGAAAAATGTTAACAGACCCTGAATAGGCCAATGGCTGATTCTTAAGGGCAAAAGGACTTTTTTAAAGAATTGTTGGGACCGTTTTAGGGATGTCTCGATACCAGAAATTTACTAGTCAATACCAATACCGGGGAAATTCCACGATTCTCGATACCACAATAAAAATGTCCAAATCAGGTTTTTTCCCAATGTAATATCCGCCAATACCAAGTCCTGATCCAATGCTTTATATTCCTTAATAATACTTAATTAATTTAAGTTAATAGTTTCACGAAGGGGAGGGTGAAACGAAGGAGCTGCTATCTGCAACTATACCACTAAATCCTACACACTGGACCTTTAATTGATCTTGCTGCTGTTTATATGAACATTATAATTAGATTTTAGGTATTACTGAAACAGTTAATGTTGGTTCTGATAGAAAGGTTGTCAGAACACACAGTACATCACAGTTTGTTACGTATGTGTATAAGAACTGCCAATTACTTAAGGAGTTATGGCAGGTTTTATTCTGGTGTTTTTGTTTGTTCAGTGATGGAGTGCATTTGAATTACAGATTGTTCCCTTAAGAAAACAACACTGCATTACAGGCCTCATTAGTATAAATTAATTCCTTGTTAAGTGTTTATTAGTTCATCATTATATCATTACAGTATAGTGGGTGTTCATTTGTATTGTCCTTTATAGTATATATAGTATTAGTATGTAGTATAGAGCAGGGCTGCCCAATTTAGGACCGATTATTTTTGGCCCGCTGCCGATGCTCGAATTGTTAATACTTTTAACTATTATTATGTGCCAGCAGTCGGAATATCTCTTTTATTATTTATTTATTGTTGCACTTCTTCTACTGACCACAAATTAACATTGTATTACATTGCGGTTAGGGTGGCGCTGTTGAGCTCCCGTCAGCTCAAATCCGACCGGCCGTGACCACAGGGTGAGAAGATGCTGTGATGGAGCGCGGGAGGCAGTGGCACTGTGATAAGAGAAAGTTTAAAAACACAGAGATTGATTCCGTGGCAGTATGTTTGATTTGTAAGCAGAGAGTCGGAAGAAGAAGAAGAAGAAGACATTCGAGGCCAAATTGTCCAGAGAGCAGGTCGATTTTCTGCCTTCTCCATCGCACGGACTCAGCTCAGCTGTTAGTCTTTCTGCGAGGAGTGAATGAGGACTTTGAAGTGTGTCAGGAACTCGCGGGCCTTGAAACACTGAAAGGGACAACAAAAGGCACAGATGATTTTATGGCAGTGCAGCGAGTTATGGATAGGAACAGCTTGAAGTGGGGAAACCTATCAGGTATTACGACAGACGGAGCCCCGGCTATGGTCGGTAAGAGAGCAGGTCTCACTGCACTTGTGTCAGACAAAGTCCGCGAGTTTGGTGGGTCGGTGTTAAAATACCATTGTATTTATTTGTACAATTATATTTCTATTATATATAAAAATGATTGTTCAAGGCAGTGGAGAGTATAATATTTTGGTCTCATAGAGGCATGTTGTTGAAGGCACAGGCCTGTATTATTATTGTTCTGCTTTCAATAAACAGCTGTGTTGATTTTCTTCTTTTACTTTGTATGACTGTTTATGCACAGTTATATCATAGGCATATTTAATTTAATGCACTGCAATATGAATGTCTAATTTTGGCCCGTGACCCTCCACCCGGGGCCATTTTTGGCCCTCAACTGAGAAGAATTTGGGCACCCCTGGTATAGAGTATGTTATGGTGTTTGGTTTGTTAGAGTTAGTGTTGTTTGTTAGAGAATCTGTATTTCTCCTCAGGGAATTGAATGGCTTATTATAAAATGTATTATTGAAAACATTTATTTCAGAAATGAAAAATCCTGAAATCCTTTTTATTAACTGTTTTGCAGTGAAACACTCTCTGAAGTATTTCTACACTGCGTCTTCTGGAGTCCCAAACTTCCCAGAGTTTGTGTCTGTTGGGCTGGTTGATGAAGTTCAGATGTTTCACTATGACAGTAACACCAGGAGAGCAGAACCCAAACAGGACTGGATGATCAGAGCCACAGCAGATGATCCTCAGTACTGGGAGAGGGAGTGACTGACGTCTGTATGGGTCACCAACAGCGCCACAAAGACAGCATTGAATATTTAAAGCAGCGCTTCGAGGGAACTGGTTTGTTTATGTTTCAGTTTTACTCAAAAAGCTGTTTTCATCATGTTTCTTATTAAAAGGTTGCAAATAGAGCCAGATCAATACGGGATTGTTATCACATGGTGGGGCCCGAGAGGGGGAAAAAACCCTGATTACCAATATGCTGATTTTTGAGCTGGCATGAAATTTGAATAAATGTGGATTGCACACCGATTTTGCACCAGTATGACTATGCAAAGGTACTTAGAAGGGCTCTAGTTGCAAACAGATGTACAATACTGTTCAAACGTTTGGAATTGCCACAATAGCTTTATTCAGTGCAGTCAGAGAGCTGACTCTATATTTTTGAATGGTCTTTCATGCTTTTAGTTACAAGATGTTATTTTGTGTGAAGGGTTTGCAAAGCAGACTAAGATACCTATGAGGAACAATTAAATGAAAATATTAGAAATCACTAGGCATTGGTAAAAGAGTTGGAAGGTTAGAATCAAATTCTGTGCAGATTTTGATAGAAACAATAATGCCTGTAACAAGCTGGAATCAACAGGGATGCTGTTTTTAGCAAAGCTGTTCTTTAAATTTCTGTATAGAAATAGAAGCTTAATCTAGGGTTAGCACTATTGGATCACAGATTATCATATGAACATACTATAAACTGACAAAACACAGTTTAAACCTATTCAGTCAAGTAACTTGCTTATGTTGTTGAAAACTGCTCAGTAACCAAAGTTTAAAACTACTGTGAGGACTGTTCTGTGTAAATGATTCAGAATTACTTTCTTTTTTTTTTTTTTCTTTGAGAAAGTTTTACAAGTATTGCCGTATTTATGTTTTATAGTCTTTGTCAAAGCTGCAGATTTACCTCCGTCGATGTAAAGGGTTTCCTGTATTCTGAAGTGTCAGCTGGTGATGGGACTCAGGTCATCAGATCATCAGGTCACTCAGATGATCTGTAGAACATGGCAGATTCAGTGTAACTTGTAAAACAAAAACATAGCACTATATTGGCTTGTGACTTGCATCTGATTGGCCCTTGTGTCCCCCTGCTACACATGAATCAGTGTTTGTCAGTGGTAAATATGTGATATCAACTGCTAATAGCTGACTGTGCTAAGATCTCACTTTGGTTTGCTACAATCTCTGTCTCTCTCCAGGTGTCCACATTCTCCAGTGGGTGTACGGCTGTGACTGGGATGATGAGACTGATGATGTTGATGGTTATGCTCAGTATGGTTTTGACGGAGAAGACTTTATAGCATTTGACCTGAAGACAGTGGCATGGATCGCTCCAAAACAACAGGCCTTCCGCACCAAACATAAGTGGGATCGTGACAAAGCTTGGATATATAAGACAAACCAATACCTCACCCAGATTTGCATTGAGTGGCTGAAGAAGTATTTGGACTATGGGAGGAGCTCTCTGCCAAGAACAGGTAGAATTACCTAAATTACATGACCTCCGCCCTGTTACAGAAAGTGAAGTAAAAACTGATGAGTTGAGGGAAAAAGAGTTAATTTAAACTCTATGAACTAAGCCTGATCACTGGCAGGTTTTCTTTAACATACTCTGAGTTTCTCTCTGTCCCCTCCCTCTTACAGAGCCAGCACACTGTTTTATTTCAGTCAGTATCAAAGCACATATCAAGCACATTAATTAGCTATGGTTTACTGCAGTGGTTCCCAAACCTCTCTTATTACTTTTGCCTTTTCTGTCATTTAGTAAACTGACAACCTCTGCTTAAGTGACATATTTTATGGATATTTTATATTATATTTAACACTTTAAGAAGTTTGTGGAGTGATTTGGATGAATTTTAAGCAGATTGTTTCCTTTTTATAGAATTATCTGGCTGCATTATGTATTATTTTTTATAATTTTCAACTATCATATATATTTAAAAGGCTTCTTTTTAGACAAATTCCGTATTTTCTTGTCCTTGCCAATTGGCCATTGTTTTATTAGACAATTTACTTACAGAGCATTTTTTATTAAGTTTTCTGACACCTCTTATTTACTGTATGTCAGAATCCTAATCCTACTGGGACTCTGTGCACGCAACACAGCTGTCAGTTCCATTGATTGGTTGCCCCCATGGAACATAATTATATGTATTATATATATAAATAATATTGGAGATTATGTGTATGAGATTTGTTGATAGTTCTGAGTGAGCAGGATTTGTGGTGCAGCTGCAGAATGAAGTTGGGTTTTTAAATTATATAGTCTGAATGTCTTTTAACAGCAATTCACAGACTGTGTTTACATCTGTCGAAGTAGCTAAAATAAAGCCACTGAATGAAATCTGTTGTATTTTAATCTCACATCACCAAACTGGATCGGATTGTGATCTTCCAATCATGTCTCTATGACTTTGATCTTTATATTTTTAAAATCTTTAAACATATTTGCCATCTTCAGTTGCTTACTCCCCGTCAGATTAAAGCTGAACAAATGTATTTCAAAGGCTATAGCCTACCATTTCTTTATTATCCATTAGGGAAATAAGTCTGGGAAACAATTCAAATTCAATATTTGTGGTCAAATTAGAGCTGGTATTGTTCCTCTTGTAAAATGGGTCTGCATGCAGCTTTGGAAGAAAAAGAAAGCTGAACATATCCAGGATATGATCTGGGAGAATAATGTTGTTTTGCTATAGGTTCC
Organism: Dicentrarchus labrax; assembly: GCF_905237075.1. Lineage (NCBI taxonomy): Eukaryota > Metazoa > Chordata > Actinopteri > Moronidae > Dicentrarchus > Dicentrarchus labrax. Next base: position 25,287,979 of record NW_026136723.1, read on the forward strand.
TTTCACTAATCTAACCCTTTTACTCCATACATTGTGATCTATTGATATATGTAAGTTAAAATGAAATAGTTGTTTGAAAAAAAACCCCTCAAAATGGCATTATTAATAATTAATAACATTTCTCTCTCTCTCTCTCTCTCTCTCTCTCTCTCTCTCTCTCCAGACCTTCCCTCAGTGTCTCTCCTCCAGAAGACTCCCTCCTCTCCAGTCAGCTGCCACGCTACAGGTTTCTACCCTGACAGTGCCACACTCATCTGGAGGAAAGATGGAGAGGAGCTTCATGAGGACGTGGACCACGGAGAGATCCTCCTCAACCACGATGGATCCTTCCAGATGAGTGTTGACCTGAACCTTTCATCAGTCACACCTGAAGACTGGAGGAGGTACGACTGTGTGTTTCAGCTCTCTGGTGTGAAGAACGACATCGTCATCAAACTGGACAAATCAAACATCAGGACCAACTGGGGTAAGACTGGTAACAGTGATGAAGGTGGGAAACACACATTTATTTTACTGTAACAGTCCTGCATGTGTTCGTATGTGGTGTTGGATGAGAAGTTTTGTTTTGTTATATTGTTTTGTTGTCAGTTTTTTCATCTAGTTTCTTTTAATAATGTTAAGGCTTATATTGAATTTACAACAATGCACATGTCCACCTCTGGACCCTGAGGTATCAGCAGAACAAACACAATATAATTAAATCTTTTGGTGTCATTCATATTCTAAAAGAAGTTGTATTTTAGTTTTTGAATTTTTTTTAGTATTTGTCAAATAAATGTTTTCAAACTTTATCTCAGGCCATGTGCAAGCAGAGATTATAGGCGCTGTATTGACTTAACTAGTGGTCAGTTTGAGAAGATGAGTAGAGTTATTTAGTAACTGAATGAATGTATGTGAACACAGGATTGTGGTCAAATTGATGTTTTTCTTTATCTGTACACGTTTTGATTTTTGTTGTTTTCTGCTCAACAGAGAAACCTGTTGACACCATCATCATCATAGCTACAGTGTTTGTTCTCGGTCTCATCCTCATTGTTGCGGTGTTTGCTGCAGTTGGATTCGTGGCTTACCCAAACACAAAGGTTGTTGTTTATACAGTGATATCTCCAGTTGTAGTGGGAGCAAATCAATGACAGGACTGCTTTATGGCAATACTGGATTTACAGGGTTAGGGTTACAAGTTCTGTTAATTCAAGTAGAGATTTTACATCAATACTAGTTAACTTTATTCATGATCTATGATGATGAAGATACAGAAAGATAGAAATACATGGTGAAAATAAATTGTCATAGTGTTTTAGAGAACTTCCCCTGACTCCCCTGTAGTCCGCCCCCTGGTAGAGATTACTGTGTGGAGTCAAAGCACTTCAATCTGTTTACCAAGCAGCATTTTATTACCACACCGACTGTATTAAAGGTCCGGTGTGGAAGATATAGTTACAGAATATGTCTGAAATGGAATATAATATGCATAACTATGTTTTCATTACTGTATAATCATCTGAAAATAAGAAATGTTTTTGTAAGAATGAGCCCTTTACATGTACAGACGGAATCCACCATGTTTCTACAGCAGCCCAGAACAGACACTAAACAATGGCTATAGATAGGGTATTTCACGTTTTTCATGTGTTTTACTGCAAACTTCTCCTTCATGCTAGGAAGGAGAGGGTGAGGCGAGGGGTTGCAGTCAGCAACTACACAGCTAGATGCTTACACTCTGTTCCTTTACACTCATTACATTTGCCAAAACCCTGAAAATGATCAAAATGTTGTCTTTCTTCTTTTGTAATATTTGTGTAAAGAAAGTCAGGCCCAAAGGTTTTGGTTAGTTGAACTTGTGTTGCCTCATTTTGATTTATTTTTTTCTATTCCTGTAGACTTGACGGCTTCAGCTGACACTTTGATGAGCAAACCAGGTTTATATCCATCCATCCATCTATCTATCTGTCTGTCTGTCTGTCTGTCTGTCTGTACATAAATCTCTTCTATATTTTTGTCCTTCACTTGATTGTTGTTCTAATTATTTTGTATTTTTTTATCTTCAGAGTCAGATGCTTCTTCTAGTGAACACATTGAGAAACCAAACAGCACTTTGTCCATCAAAGGTAACTAATTGCTCTGTCAACATGATCCTTTCTCGAATCACATTGTGATGATATGATCTTATTAGGACAAATCTTATTAAAATTAATCATTTTGAGCAAGCTGCCATTAAAAGCTAACAATTACTTGTTGACGTTGTTCAGACTATTTTGACTACTGGAAGCTGCTATACTGAACTGATGCAGTGTTTCTAAGTATCTCCACATTACATCAGAGTGAAGTTTTTTTAACCTTCATATATCCAGGGAAACTTTTTCTTTTGTTAAGGTTACCCATGTTCACACCTGGGTGCTGCCCAGTATAACCACAGTCTGATTTGATGCCCACTGAGCAGCACTGGTGGTCATTTTCACCACTATCAGTAGTTTTGTTTTGCTGTATCTCATCCCAATGTGTTCCAGATAATAGATGGCTTCCATCAAGCCAAACACAGCAGAAGGTGTAGATCTTCTGTTTTGGTGACAGTGGATCAGTGTGGTTCTGTAGTAAAGATGTGATATGAACTGATAATAGCTGACTGTGTTAAGATCTCACTCTGTTTTTTCTGCAGTGCCTGGTTTCAATTGCCTGGGTTCTGAAACGTATAGTTATAACAGAGAAGACACCCCAGTGGCAGACCTGAAAATACTTTCATCTTCAGAGTCAGATTCTTCTTCTAGTGGACACATTGAGGAACCAAACAACACTGAACTGACAATACAGATTGATCACTCCAGAACCAAAAGCTTTAAGATGTGACAGTAACATAGCTACCACAGCATAAATACCACTTACTTTCCAAGTGTGTAGGAGAAAGTACGGCGGATGTGACACTCATAGAAAACATAAAAGACCGTATCTACAGTGTTTGGTTTGTCTGTTCTGGGCTACAGTAGATTAACATGGCAGTTCAACATGGTGGACTCCATGGAAGGCTGCCTGCAGTGTCTGTAGATAAAAATGTCTGTAAATATATAAATAAAAATATGTCAATACATCTTCTTTTCACATTTTGTAAATTAATCTGTTGCATAAAAACATTCACTTGGGGGAGGGGGCATACTACAACTTGTGTAAATTAAGATTTTATTCATAAATAAAGTGCTTCTAAAAATCCAGTTAAGAGTTATTTGTTTGTTTGTTTGTTTGTTGGTCATTTAAGGTTCATTCGTAAATAAATTTTTCAAGAAGTTTAACTTGGTTAAAGGTATTTTTTAAGTTTTAAGGAGCAGTGAGGTTGTTCACTGACACTAAATACATTATACATTGATTTTATTTAATTATTCTTGATTTAATAAACACATATTATCAGAGTAATGGATTATTGTGATGTTTTTACTAACAGAAAGTCAGGTGACATCCTCAGGTGGTTTCCCATCAGCAGTTCAAAGGCAGATACATAGTTTGTCCACAGGGGGGCGCTGTCACACTGCTGACATCTCTGTAAAGGTGAACTCAGTGATCAACTCAGGTATTATTGATCAAGATAAAAGATGTGACACATGTTGCTTTGTTTGTGTAATAAACATCAATAAAATTACCTCAGTGGAAGAACTGAGAACAAAAAGTTTCTACAACCTTTTATAAAGTGCTTCAGAAACAATAAATGAGGATTGAAACAGAGAATAAACGACGCCAAAGCGAGAGCAAAATGAAAAACAGCATCAGGTGTTCAAACATCAACAGCGGTGTTACATTTCTCTTGTTCAAGCAGTTTTCAGCGTCCACAGCTCCAAATGAGCTCAGAGGCTTTTAGCCTGAAGGACAGAGCTGACCTCATCTGATGTTTGAGTTCAACAAGCTCTCTGACTCTCTTTCTGCTGGAGGTCAAATATTGTTTTATGGAAATTATCTTGTGTTTTATTATATTGTCTGTTCTGATAGTTGACCTGATTTGAGCCAAGACCAGTGAGTAGACCTGAACTGAAACATACTAACACATAAATAAATACATTAGTGGATATGGACTTCAGAAAGGATAAAAGATGTTCTCCTCTGTCTCATTTAATAACCAGATGGTGTGATTGAACACAGATGTGTTTAAAATAACAGATAATAACAGTTCACAGTGAGAAACTGTACTGCTGCACATCAACTGCAGCTCTGAACCACTGGGGGGCGCTCCTCACCACATTTACTCACTATAACATCAATGACACTTTAATTTGTTGTTTCTGGATTTTTGATCAGGACAGTTTTCAACAGTTTAAACAGTTTTTAAGACCCTGCTGCATCCACACAAACTGCAGAGTGTCTGATCTGTAGCTGACAGTGACCTCTGACCTCCCAGAGAATAACACATTTCTGCACATTACATCACATTAACCTACAAAACATTGAACAAGATCTGAGCAGCAGAAGATTTAATTCTCCTTTCATATGTGAACAACGTTGAAACACCAGAATAAAGCCCTGCCTACATGTTCCCCCCATCCTCTCTCACACACTAACATAAGATCATTTTACTTTCACTTTCGTTGATAACCTCAGTGGCTCAGTTTTACCTAGTTAGAAGTGACGTTCACGGTCGAGCTAAATTCCCATTGGCTCAGATGGAGGGTTGATCTCAGCGTCCCTTCGTCTCTTGTCCTCATTTCACCCGCGGAGCTCCAACTGGAAACAGTGTGTGTGAGTTTCTCTGGATAAAGAAACATCTCTTCTTCAGTTCATTAAATCCTCAGATTTAACACAATGAAGACCCTGATGTTTGTGGTCCTGCTGGGAATAGGTCTACATGGCGCTGCGGCAGGTGAGTTTACATTATTTTAAATCGATTGATTGTAAAAGATAAAAAATGCTTCGTGTCTTTTATATTCTGTATATTTGAGTTTATTGTTATTTTAATAGTGTTTGATGTTTAGTTTCCAGGATATACTCACAGATAAAATAAATGTTTTAAAAAGGAACAAACCCATAATGTTAAAGTTAATGTTAGTAGATCCTGTCTCATTAATCCATAATAGTTACTGTTGGAAGAAAAGCTTGAAGGCTGTTTCTCAAAATGGCTGCTAAAAAGTGTGTTTTTATTTTCCATTATTTTAAAATATCAATACCATTAAGATCGATAAGTTCTGATCGATATTGATACTAAAATGGCAGCAGAACTACGCAGCAACAGTCCAACAGTCAGATAAATAAAGAAAAGAGGAAAAAACATTAAAACAAAGTGTTTCTGATCTAAAACTATATAAAGTGTATTTAACTATTTCAGTCTTGTTGTTTATGATCGTTTTATTTAAATTAAAAGTGTGTTGTCGTTAATTTAGTGTGTTAATCATTATTGTAATTGTAGAAATTATGTTAATATTTTATATGCTGTTTTCACTCATTAGACATAATTAAAATATTTTCACAATCTTAAAACAAATCACTGTATTTAATCTGAATTAACAACATTATGTGCACACAGAGAAACGCACATCTAATCAATGACCTAATGAACATAAATATTATTTCTATTGTTTGACCCTTTATATATTTTCTTTAATTATATAATGTTTTAAATATATTTTAATCTATTTCCCATTAAATTACACAGTCTGACTCCACAAACTGAAACACTGATCTGCTTTAATGTAGTTCGTCCAGACTGAGTTTTGTTGTTTGGGTTTAATCACATCAGACTGACAGTTATTACATTTACTGTGTGTACAATAACATTCTGTTGAGTAGAGCTCGATCAATAAATCAGCCACTGATATATCTGCAGATATTAACTTATTGCAGATATGTTGGTGTTTGTGTGAATGTCGTCTGATAAATAACAATAAACTAAAGTACAGAAAGGCCAAACTAGGTTTAAGATAGTTTAGAAACAGTGTGATCATTACATAGTTTGTCCACCAGAGGGCGCTCACTAGTTTCCAGCATCAGTTGGGTTTTACTCATTGACAGTATAAATAATATAAATATATTATTATACATATTATTATACTGTTTAAATCACATCAAACATGTGTTATGAATCTGTCCATGAATAAATATATTTCCTGTTAATAATCGTAATAATAGTGCAGTTTAACACAGAAATAAGATCTACATGAACTCAGACAGCAGAGGACAGTGAAGGATCCTGAAATAGACGATAATTTAATGGTTAAAATCACCTGCAGCAAATAAACTCTGTTGATATTTAAAAAACAACCCAGAATAAACTTTAAGAATCAGGACAAAAAGTGAATTAACATCAGTTCATGATGGAGAAAAGGCTGGAATTTAATAAAGGATATTTAATTTAATAAAAATCTGCTTTTAATTCAGTTTATGAATTATAACTAAAAGAAACTATAAATATATATAATAATATATAAAAATATAACTTAAGAGAACTTTATAAAATATAGATCTGTGTCTGTTAATATTTATTATGGGATTGTAATAAAACACAGAATATTTTACTTTATACAAAATATTAGTTATCAAAGATATTGTCAGTTTAACTTAAATATAATTATTTAGTTTACACAAATCAATAAATCAAGATATATTAAAGTCAGTTACAGATATTTATTTTCTTGTTTGTATTTTTAAAACAAACTTTATAGTCATGTTTGAATGTACTGTAGTTCTCTTTGATTCTGTGTGCAGGACAATAACATTGTTCAGTGATTTATAAAACTGAAATGTTACATTAATGTTTTCTTACAGTGACTCACTCTCTGAAGTATTTCTACACTGCGTCTTCTGGAGTCCCAAACTTCCCAGAGTTTGTTACTGTTGGGTTGGTTGATGAAGCTCAGATAAATCACTATGACAGTAACACCAGGAGAGCAGAACCCAAACAGGACTGGATGATCAGAGTCACAGCAGATGATCCTCAGTACTGGGAGAGGGAGACTCAGATCCTTTTGGGTGCCCAGCAGACCTTCAAAGGCAACATTGAAATAGTGAAGCAGCGCTTCAACCAAACTGGAGGTTTGTTTATGTTTCACTTTCTACTGATAAAATGTTGTTTATATTTTTATCTTGTATTTTAGTAAACAGATGTTACCACTCACACTGACACACACACACACACACACACACACACACACACACACACACACACACACACACACACACACACACACACACACACACACACACACACACACACACTATTAAGTGTGTTTTATTGACGTACATTAGGGGTGGGTAAAAATATCGATACGGCAATATATCGCGATACTTTGCCGCCCGAGACACCACGCCGAGATATTAATTAATGTCAGCCGTCCCACTCGGGGCTCCTCAGAGTTCACCGAGCTCAACGGGGGGGCACGTACGACCCGCAAAACAAAGATGGCTGCGCCCATATTGAGATGTGTTTTCTTTGTATTTGTCCTACGTTGGTCGTTTTAATGTCGATTTTAAATCCTCTTACACACTGTTTACATTGCTGCTTTAGTCCGGTCACCAATTTATACATTGCACGGTGTTGTTGTGTGTGCAATGTAAAGTTTTGTTTGCTAAATAGGCTAATGTAGCTAACAATAACACTAACCTGCCCCTGGAGGCCCCTGGTGGCCCCTGGAGGCCCCTGGTGGCCCCTGGTGGCCCCTGGTGGCCCCTGGAGGCCCCTGGAGGCCCCTGGTGGCCCCTGGTGGCCCCTGGAGGCTCGAGACAAACGCCACAGCACTTGTTGAAACTGAAATAGGCGATCTTGAGTTGTTGCATCGTAGCAGATCTCAGGTAAGGTTTAATGAGTTTGAGCTCGGAGAATCTTCTTTCAGCAGCAGCCTCTGTAACAGGAAGAGTTCGGTGTTACAGTCTAATAATAACAGAAATGATTCCAGGAATAAAATGAAATAATAAAAATGAAAAACCTAAGAGATGCATTACTTTCACTGTACTGTACATGAATGATATACAGTGCAATTTCTTCTGATATACAAATTATATTAGATTGAATGTTATTGTCATTACAGTGAAATGCTGATTATCAGAATGTAAAGAATCAGTAAACTGCAGAATAATATAACATATGGGAATGTATTAACATTAATGATGTGCACTTTAACATGGATGTAAAGTTTAACACTATAAACACACTTTAGACAATACTGAACTGTAACACAACAAACAACAAGGCTTACAACTCTAATATATAAAGGTGTGTGAAAGGAAAAGCATCTGACTGACTGTTACAAGCAGAGCAAACGTTAACTAAACAATAATAAATACAAATAACAATGTAAACAAATGTAAACAGCTGCTGAATAGATCTAATCTTTACAAATGTCCCTGAGAAATATAATAATATAATAACAATAAATATATATAATAATTAATATTGTTAATGTTATAATCCAGCCCATAAACAGCTGAGACACTTTATATTTATTATTCACTAAAACTGACACATGTAAACACAAACAGCGTCACAGCAAATAAACAACAACAAACCTCATCGCTGCTCATCACAAAGAGCTGCTAAACATCCTTTTAAATCTCCCGTCTCTGCTTCTGTCTGTTGTCTTTGTAAACCTTTGTACTTAAACACTACAACACATAATTAGTTCCGTCTTGCTGTAAACATACAATTCAGAAGAAACAAATAATAAAAAGTGCTAATACAGAAAATAAAGTGGCGACAGGGGCAGTTACACCCATCGTGGCGGCCCCTAGATGGACGGCGCCCTTAGCATTAGTCTATACTGCCTATGCCACGGACCGGCACTGGGTCGGACCAACGGATCAATGTGAAGATTTAACTTTAGTCTCTGGGAACTTGTGATGGACATTTTCACTGTTTCTGAACATTTTACAACATAAACGATTTATTGATTAATCAGAATAAATAGTCATTACCTAATCAATAATGACAGGAATAATTAGTTTGAGCCCACAATATGTAGTAGAATACAGATTATATTATATTAACTCTGCTGTACTGATACAGTCTGTCCATCCCATAATATAAAAGGACACATTTGGAGATTTCACTTTTGGCTCTGGGAACTTGTGATCGACATTTTTCACAATTTTCTGACTTTAAACAAAAAATAAAAAAGTAACTCAGACATACTTTAATAATCCCAGAGGGAAGTTACTTTCGTTACATTACTCCATATGTAACAGACATACATATATTAAGAATAAATATATTTATATATACTCGGTTCTCCGCGTGGCTCCGCGGTAAAGCCGTTAGTCGTTCATCTTGTTGCTAGGAGACCGTACATTCACCATAACAACAGAGGGGAGACTCGGCTTCAATCTTCTCCATAAACCCGTCCCGTCTCCACCCTCCTCTCTTCCCCCGACGTTGCTTCCCTCCTCTTCATCCCCCGGTGTGTTTCCTCCAGAGTTCAGGTGGTCAATCAGCGGCTCTGGCCACTATACCGGCCGCCATTAGCGCCATCAGCTGTTCTCCGGAGTAAACAACGGCAGCGTGTCCCGGTGGAAGCGGCATTAAAACACCAAATAAAACACAAAAACTCTCTCAGACAACATCGTTAGAGAGGACAGGACTTCATAGAGTTACAGTGAACAAATAACAACCAACGAAAAGAGAATAAAAGTTAAGAAGTTAAAAAAAAAAAAAAAAAAGCAGACTCAACGGCTGGAGTGACGTAACAGGCAGCATGCAGCTTTCACATCGATTAATCAATAACTAATTGATAATAAAAATAATGATTAAATTGAGCCGTAAATATTCAGTAGAACAACAGATTAGATTAGATGAACTCTGCTGTACTGACCACAGTGTGTTGGTCCGTCCCATCAGCAGCATCAAGACAACATCTGCAGGAGGAAACAGCTGTTGGTCGTATTGATTGATTGACTGATGGATGGACCAATCAGGACACACAGACTGCCTCCCAGTCTCCGTAATGGTCCTGACGGTCTCTGCCTTATTCTGACCAGTTGTAGTAACACAGTGCTGAACAGGACTCACTGTCCTGGCTGAGCAGCTGGAGTCTGGGAACTCATCCTGGACTGAAACTGTCCTTCAGTGGAAGCTTCTAGAGCAGCTTCAGGACAGTCTGTAGTTTCTCACAGGAAGAGGATATTGTTGGACTGGTCCACTGGCTGCAGGGTCTCAGTGGGTGTTAATGTTCAGACCAGGATCAGGTTTAATCTGTGTGTGTGTGTGTGTGTGTGTGTGTGTGTGTGTGTGTGTGTGTGTGTGTGTGTGTGGAGATAAACTGTTGGTCTCAGTGGAGTCAGTGTGTCTCTGTGGTAACAAAGAGGATATGAACTGTGTTAGGATGTCACTCTGTTTCCCAGCAGTCTTTGCTTCTCTGTGTCTCTCTAAGACGTCCACACTGTCCAGATGATGATTGTCTGTGAGTGTCTTCCATCGAGCCAATAACAGCAGGAGGTGTAGATCCTCTGTGTTGGTGTCTGTGGATCAGTGTGTCTCTGTGGTAAAGATGTGATATCAACTGATGATAGAAGACTGTGCTGTGATCTCACTCTGGTTTAATACTGTTTCTGTCTGTCTCTCTCTCAGGGGTCCACCTTTACCAGAGGATGTACGGCTGTGAGTGGGACGATGACACTGGAGAGATTAATGGTTTCAGTCAGTGGGGTTATGATGGAGAAGACTTCGTAGCATTTGACCTGAAGACAGAGACATACATCGCTCCGACACCACAGGCTGTCATCACCAAACACAAGTGGGATAATAACAAAGCTAATATAGCACAGAGAAAACAATACCTCACCCAGATTTGCATTGACTGGTTGAAGAAGTATGTGGACTATGGGAGGAGCTCTCTGCTGAGAACAGGTAGAATCACATGACCTGATGTAGTTTAATGGACACAACAATCTTCATCTTCCTCTTCAGTTTCTAACCAACAGTAACATCACAATAAATATCACCAACATACAGACTCACTCTGTCTCACACTAATTGTCCTCACTTTCTAATCTACCTCTCTTCAATCTTCTTCTATCGCCCAGTATACTCGACGCACTCGAGCTGTCGCACGACACCGTGACGTCAAAATGACGTAGATCTCGTTGGCGCGCACCACTTTTTTTTTTTTTCTGCGCGCGACAAACCGGAAACAGGAAGATGGACGATCTGTACGATCCTTCAATAAAGGAGCACAGAGACGCCCAGAGTTGCCGGAACTTTTTCTTCTTCTAGTGCGTAGAAATAGCAACGTCGGTAGCCTCTCCTCACTAGCGACACTCTGTTCAGGAGAAGACTGCAACTAGTGCCGCGACCACCACGCGCAAGTATAGATAGTCACGGTGTCGCGCGACAGTTGGTCTGCGTCGAGTAGACTTTAATGAGGTTTATCTGCTTTTCATACATGTATTTAGTGTTTGTTACAAAAACATTTAAACTACATTACATCAAAGAGAAATTATAATGTTAATATAAGTTAATACAGTCTAAATAGTATATACTATAAACATTCTCTCTCTGTTTACTCTCCAGACCGTCCCTCAGTGTCTTTCCTCCAGAAGACTTCCTCCTCTCCAGTCAGCTGCCACGCTACAGGTTTCTACCCTAACAGTGCCACACTCATCTGGAGGAAAGATGGAGAGGAGATTCATGAGAACGTGGACCACGGAGAGATCCTCCTCAACCACGATGGATCCTTCCAGATGAGTGTTGACCTGAAGCTTCCTTCATCAGTCACACCTGAAGACTGGAGGAAGTACGACTGTGTGTTTCAGCTCTATGGTGGGAAGAACGACATCGTCACCAAACTGGACAAAGCAGTGATCAGGACCAATGAAGGTAAGACATTTATTGTTGTATGTTTATGTACTTTTATGTGTGTTGGATGGGAAATTTGGTTTCCTCATATTGTTTTGTTGTCAGTTTCTTTCATCT
>NW_026136723.1:25299944-25354164 GCF_905237075.1 Dicentrarchus labrax
TCTGGCAGAGTTTTGCTATTATTTTTCAGTGCAAAACAAAAAAAAAATGTGACATATCACATACATTTATAAGAAATGCACATTTTGTTTTCATTCAGTTTATTTCGGCGTATTAATTTACAAAGGTAAACAGACAATTTCATTGTCCTACATTAGCACACAGCAGCCAATCAGATCAGCACCAAAACCATGCAATAATATGTGATCATTTCCATTTTTAATGGGAGGGGGGGTCTTTTATGACCTTTAATCGATAGTGACCGGAATGACGTGCAGTAAAGGGCCTCAAGTTGGATTTGAAAGCTGCAGCAAGGATTCAGCCTTGGTACATTGGGCACTCGCTCTACCAGGTGAGCTATCCAGGTGCCCCATTGAAATGTAATTTTTTGCGTTTCATTTTACAGAATTTTACACTAAACAAGGGCGACAGCTTGGGTGGTCAGGCATTTTTTAGGGGTGGCTGCTGCCACCGCATACCCCACCCCTCATCCTACCCCACCCATCTCAGTGACCAGCACTTTCACTGTTTTTTGTTACGGTTAACAATTTTGAGCTAATGAAAAACTGTTAATGTTTATTCTCACCCTCCACAACTAGATTTGCATACTTTATTTAGAATGAACTATTACAGCTAATTTGCCGAAACAGCAAAAACGTCCTGTTTTGTGTCATCAAGGGCTACGTGAGAAACGTCACAGATTGTCCTAAATGTTACAAACTATATTTTTAAAAGTGTGTTTTTAAAGTAAGTGGTTGATGTCACTGCGATCGCCACACAATGCTTATTTAGATTCATGTGTCTGACACAAGAGTGAACCTATCCTGACATAACCCTCTGGTTTGTGGAGTACCATTGTGATGTACTGCGAGCTGATCTGCACTCATTGGCTGTGCAGCTTTGACTCATCTGTAACACGAAACAATGGCAGCTCGCCTGGTCACACACAATCTCGTATTACAGATAAACAGTACACTAACTTTCTAAATAAAATTTTAAGTGAGAAAAAGGCAACGCAGTAACAGAACCTTGCTTCGTATTTGATCATTTGATCTGAGGTTTGAGCGCTGCGGTGGACAGACTCACTGAGGATGACTTCAATCATAAGGTAGCCCTGCCTCAAAGCACACGCAGCTTAATCATCTATTTTACTCTAAATTGGAGCGATTGAGACCATAAACTCATTAGGAAAATATTTACTGAGCTCATAAATGAAGTGACAAGTTGGCTCATTCTCCATCAGAGTGAATGGGATCGGTGTGTTATTGCAGCCAATGGAGCTCCCCCTGTCGGCCTTTACAAAGAATACAGGTTTTAAGACACTGGCTTCACTTCACAGACCCAGATGTTCTGTCTATTATATATACTGTTAATTATCCGAAGTCATGCATACTTGGGCAACATTCATTTTACTTTCACTTTCGTTGATAACTTCAGTGGCTCAGTTTTACCTAGTTACAAGTGACATTATGCTCGAGCTAAATTCCCATTGGCTCAGACGGAGGTTGCTGTCTTCGTGTCTTATCGTCATTTCACCCTTGAAGCTCCAACTGGAAACAACTGTGTGTGAGTTTCTATGGATAAAGAAATAAAAGATAAAGAATGTGACAATTTACAATGAAGACCCTGATGTTTGTGGTCCTGCTGGGAATAGGTCTACATGGCGCAGCGGCAGGTGAGTTTACATTATTTTAAATCGATTGATTGTAAAAGATAAAAAATGCTTAGTGTCTTTTATATTCTGTATTTTTGAGTTTATTGTTATTTTAATAGTGTTTGATGTTTAGTTTCCAGGATATACTCACAGATAAAATAAATGTTTTAAAAAGGAACAAACCCATAATGTTAAAGTTAGTGTTAGTAGATCCTGTCTCATTAATCCATAATAGTTACTGTTGGAAGAAAAGCTTGAAGGCTGTTTCTCAAAATGGCTGCTAAAAAGTGTGTTTTTATTTTCCATTATTTTAAAATATCAATACCATTAAGATCGATAAGTTCTGATGATATTGATACTAAAATGGCAGCAGAACTACGCAGCAACAGTCCAACAGTCAGATAAATAAAGAAAAGAGGAAAAAACATTAAAACAAAGTGTTTCTGATCTAAAACTATATAAAGTGTATTTAACTATTTCAATCTTGTTGTTTATGACCGTTTTATTTAAATTAAAAGTGTGTTGTCGTTAATTTAGTGTGTTAATCATTATTGTTATTGTAGAAATTATGTTAATATTTTATATGCTGTTTTCACTCATTAGACATAATTAAAATATTTTTACAATCTCGAAACAAATCACTGTATTTAATCTGAATTGACAATTAACACAATTGTATGTACACAGAATTAACATAAATATTATTTGTATCGTTTGACCTGCGCTCCAGGATTGAGGCTCGCGCAAGATGGCGGTGTGAGTGAACATACGCCGGAGTTGTTCACCTTCAGACTTGCATATTAGTGAAACATTGTTACTTAAAGTATATTGTTGGAGGTAGCTTAATGCAGAGTTGAGTGCATTGTGTCAATTTATTGTTAAGCTTGTATCGTGCAGAATTCTCGCCTCTTAACGACACACGGGGGGGGAAACTTCGGTTAATAGCATCGCCAGTTAGTATACCACAACTACGGCAGCTTGCAGGTACCGACAGAGAATCCGCTTATGAACAACCTACACGACTACTGCATGGCAGATGCACCTGTGATCTCCCTCGGGGACCCAGATTTCCCCCTCTCCCCATAACTCCTTCCACAACTCCCTCCAAACCTCCTGCACCAAAGAAAATGAAGTCGCAGTGCTCCTTGGATCTAGACAGTGAAGGTATTGTGCAGAAAATCTCAGTCATCTTCAATACGAGAATCGACTCTCTGGAAAAGAATGTGGAGAGAATGATTTCCAACAATACACTGAAGATTGAGGAGCTAAAGAAGACGTTTGACGCTGAGATCCTTGAAGTGAAAGGTAAAGGGACACACATTGATGACCGAGTCAACGTGGCGGAGAAAAGGCAAGTCTACTGGAACAACGAATAATTGAGCTGGAAAACTATTCGCGACGGTGGAACCTGCGACTCTACGGTATGGCTGAAAACAAAGACCAGAACGTCCACCAAGAGGTGATACACATCTGTCAATCCATCCTGCTGGAGCACAAGGCCGATTTCCCCGATGTTATTGACTTAGTGCACCGTCTCGGCCAACCAAAGAAAGATGCCACCAAGCCCCGAGGGATAATTCTACAGTTTGGTGCCCGTATAAACCGTGACACTGTCTGGAAAGCTGCAAGGAAGTCCACCTTCCTTCGAAACAACAAGCTACGTTTTGCCGAAGACCTGTCCCCAGCAGTCAGAGAGCGAAGGATGCAGCTGTGGCCACTGGTGGCTAAAGCGCGAGAACAAGGGAAGGCTGCTTACTTCTTTGGCGGTTGAGCCTTTGCCAACGGGGCTGAACTGTTTCCAGCTGCCTGAAAGTGGTAAACGCCACACCTGTCAACATGTGCCTTAAGCTGAGTTAAGCTATATTAACCAAAGTGCTTTTCATTCACTCTTTATCTATCATTACTCTCAATGCCAGGGGGATAAGGGATACTGTTAAGCGCAAAGCGTTATTTTTGTTTGTCAAGCAGCACAAACCTGATTTTTGTTTCATTAAAGAGTCACACTCATTATGGAGATCCCATGGGGGAAATTATCTGTGGCAGGCTCATGGGTCTGAACATTCTGCTGGTGTTGCGACCTTAAAATATAATTTTCCAGGGACTTTTCTATTATCTGTCAGTGATACATCAGGTCATTTTATCCTTCAAGTGTTAACCATTGAAAACTTTACTTTGATAATTATTAACATATATGGCTATAATTCTAACCATGAGAACAACATAGTGCTTGAAACATTAGAGAAGCATATACAAAATACCCTTAAAAACTTTCCAAATTCAGGTATAGTTATAGGGGGGGATTTCAACATGATATTAAATCACAACATTGACTTTTGGCCTCCACGTGTTTCCACTGCAGTAAATGAAAACTTAAAATTATTTATGCAAAAGTTTAACTTGATGGATGTATGGAGGTTTAACAATCCTAACATAAATGCTTTTACTTGGAGTAATAGAAGTGCCACCAGACGTTCATGATTGGACTATTGGTTAGTTTCTGATCATTTGAATATTGATAAAATATCAGTTAATATCATCACAACCCCATTAACATATCATAATGCAGTCTCCATCTTTATCCCCTTGCACTCTGCCCCCCTTTACAAAATGTAGAAATGCTTACTGGAAACTAAACAGTTCACTTTTACAACACAAGGTGGTAAAATTAGACATAAAAAAACTAATACTGGAATTTTGGAACAAAGCAAAGTCCGAAGATGCTTTTGGTAGCAACTGGGAACTTCTGAAATTTAAAACTGGCCAATATTTGAGGAATTATGGTAGTATCTTATCCAAAAAATCGTAAAAAGGGTGGTCTCTAAAATAATTTCTTTGTACCAGAAGGACCCTGCAGATATATCAGAAGAGGAAAGACTAACTTTAATTTCAGAACAACTTAAACTAAATGAGATTTACTCCAACAAAGCGAAAGGTGCCTTTATAAGGTCAAGAAAAAGGTGGATTGAAGAAGGGGAACAGAACTCTGCCTATTTCAGCTTAGAAAGATATCATGGGAAGTTCAATTTAATCCAGCAATTTAATATTAACGATACTGTAACTGATAATCCGAAGAGCATAGCTGTTTTCTGTTCGGACTTCTATAGAAATTTATACAAATCTAAATATTGCCATCAATCAACCACTACATTCTTGGACCCTCTTATCGTCACACCAATCTCTCAAGATGATAGGAAATTCTGCGATGATCCTATAACCTTGCAGGAAATCACATTTGCAATTGAACACTGTAAAACTAACAAATCTCCTGGAGTTGATGGCCTCTCTGCAGAGTTTTAACAGGATTTCACACAAGATTGATCTCCCTTTCTGCTTGAAGTAATGTTAAAAACTGTTGAAAAAGGTTCTGTACATCCTTCTCTGACCCAAGGCTTAATTACGTTAATCCCCAAACCTAAAAAGGATCCACTGTTTATTGATAATTGGCGACCTATTTCATTACTAAACACTAACCACAAAATTTTTGCCTCTATAATTGCAAAACGATGAAAAAAAAATTTTAGACCCTATTATTGATGAAGTCCAATCAGGATTCATGAGAAAAAGACATATCTCAAACAATATTCGGCTTGTCTTATAATTGATTATTCATTTTTATGTCCTGATGATAGTTTTATCTTTTTCTTGGACTTCTATAAAGCCTTTGACACAGTAGAACATAACGTTATATTTCAAACTATTGAGATATTTGGTTTCGGTGATTTTTCTGTAAAGCTGTTAGAACAATGTACTCCAAAGGCAATAGCTCTATCAGATTAAGAAATGGGACATCGCCGAGATTTGAGCTGCAAAGAGGCATCTGGCAGGGCTGCCCTGCCTCTCCTACCTATTCATTTTATGTACACAACTTCTTTCCACCCATATTAAAAATAGTGCTTTAAAAGGAATTGCAATTGCAGAAAGAGAAGTTATCCTCACCCAACTAGCAGATGATACTACATTATTTAAAAAAAATGCCAGCCAAGTGTCAATTGCTATCAAAACAATAGAATTATTTTCCACAGCTTCTGGACTCTCTTTCCCTTAAAGAAAGCGATGCCTCCCAGGTTTGTAACATACCAATCAAAGATAAGATTACTTATCTAGGGATTACTATAATGAAAAATGAGGAGGAGAGATGCTCTGTAAACTTTAATTCGATTAGTGATAAGACAAAGAAAAAGCTTAATCAATGGCTGCAGAGAGATTTATCCTTGAAAGGACAAGTATTGTTGACAAAGGCAGAAGGTTTATCCCGTCTTACATATGCAGCTATCCCCTTGTTTGTCAACAAAAAGCTCTGTAATTCCATTGATAAATTACTTTTCAATTTTATCTGGAAAAACAAGATGCATTATGTGAAAAAATCTGTTATTATCAACACTTTTGAACGCGGTGTCCTAAACTTTCTTGATTTTACAACCCTTAATAATACTTTTAAAATAAATTGGATAAAGCATTTTCTAAAAAGTCCCACATCTACATGGAATTTTATACTTAACTATATTTTCTCTAAGGTTGGAGGTCTAGAATATTTACTTTTGTGTGACTGTAAAATAGAAAAAATTCCCTTAATTTTATCTAAATTCCACAAACAAATGCTCTTAGCATGGGCGTTAATCTACAAACATAATTTCTCCCCACATAGTTGCTTCATCTGGAATAATCGGCTTATTAAGTTCAAGTATAAAACTTGGTTCAATAATAACTAGTAATAATTATTAATAATTCTAGTATCCCAACTACTAAATGATAATGGAACATTGCTGAATTATTCTGAATTCCTTCACACTTTTGGCATTCCAATCACCCCAAAAGAGTTTGCAATTGTTATGGATGCCATCCCATCTGGTGTTTTAACTCTCTTAAAAGGGACTGGAAAACCAGACTGTTTACCAGCTTCGGACCCTAAGTTGACCTCAGTTGGTAATATATGTTTCGCTACCACAACGAGGAATAATAATCGTAACATTCGCTCTTTATTCCAGAGAGATCTCACCAGTACCCCTAATGTTGTTCCCTATTGGTCTAATTTTGTCAACAACCTGGATTGGGGAAATATCTGGAACCTTCCTTACAAATACCTCCTTACAAATAGAGTAAGAGAAGTCTCTATCAAAATCACACATAGGTATTATCCTGCTAAGCAATATCTCCTTAGGTTTAAGCTTGACAAAATGTGTTAACTGTTCTTTATGTGGAATATGTCCAGAAACAATGGTGCACCTGTTCTAGCAATGTCCCACAATGTACCACCACTTTCTGGAAAGATCTATCCCGATACATTACTGATAAAATTGTCTCTGATTTTCCTTTGTTGTGGAAAGATGTACTGTTTGGTTTCCATGACAACAAAAGTAAAAAACAGAAAGAAATATACCTAATTAATCTGTTGATCATTTTAGGGAAATATTATATTCACAAAGCCAAATTTAGTAACTCTCAACCTTTGTTAATTGCTTTTGGTAAGGAAACGGAACAGTACATCAAAACCATCTATGATTCAAAAAATAAGAAAGCTGCTAAAACCATTCAGTTATGCTCTATTTTTAATGTATATATTTGAAACTCCCCCTGGCTCTGCTCTTGACTAATGTATTTTCTGTATTAATGACTCTGTTTGCTTGTTCTCTCTGTTTGTATCGAAAAGATTTAATAAAGATTAAGAAAAAAGCCCAGACCACTCTTTTTTTTTCAGCTGAGCGCGACAAAGCTGAAACAGGAAGATGGACGATCTGAACGATCCTTCAATGAAGGAACACAGAGATGCCCAGAGGTGCCAGATTTCATGACGAGAAATCGCCATGAATGTTGGAAGAGAGGAGGCCATATGCCGGAAAATCTTTCTTCTTCTTCTAGTGCTTAGAAATAGCAAAGTCGGTAGCCTTTACTCAGTAGCGACACCTCTGTTCAGGAGAAGACTGCAACTAGTGTCGCAGCCACCACGCGCAAGTATAAATGGTTACGGCGCTCCCGTGACGTCACATTGTCGCGCGACAGGTCGGGAACGGCGACTGTATTGGTGGGTAAATCCCCCGCCCGAGTAGCTCTGACGCGAGAACGTGACGTAATTGCCTGGCTTGTACCACTTACAGCGTTCCATTTGTCTTTGGGCATTACGAGTTGGAAAGAACATGGATGCCACGAGTGCAGCAGCTGTGTTGTTATTGTTTGTGGCTCTTCTAAACAAGCTCAATGTGAAATAATAATAATGTTTTTCTACAGAAACACAAACATTTCAAGTAATTCCGTTATTGCAAGTCTTACATTTCAATAATATTTTGCCATTTTCGCCTATTTCAATTTGAACAAGGGTTGTCGCGTTTTCTCGAGCCACCAGGGGCCTCCAGGGGCCACCAGGGGCCTCCAGGGGCAGTAACAGGTTAGTGTTATTGTTAGCTACATTAGCCTATTTAGCAAACGAAAACAAAAACTTTACATTGGACACACAGCAACACCGTGCAATGCATAAATTGGTGACCGGACTAAAGCAGCAATGTAAACAAGTGTGTAGGAGCATTTGAAATCGACATTAAAACGACCAACGTCGGACAAATACAAAGAAAACACATCTCAATATGGGCGCATCCATCTTTGTTTTGCGAGTCGTACGCCCCCGTTGAGCTCGGTGAACTCTGAGGAGCCCCGAGTTTGATGGTTGATACTCCGACCAAAAGGGGGTGTGTCTCGGTGAAATGTCGCGAGATAGCTGCGAGATTTACACTTTCCAACTCGGCCGGGGGTTTACGAGACAAATGGAAAGCACCATAAAATCCTCACGTTGTCGTGCGACAGGTCGGGAACGGCGAGTATACACGAGCCTTCAGAGTAGTAGACGTTACGTTTTGAGTGGATGGCGAGCGCGAGACGCCGAAATGGATGCCAATAATATTCTGAATGGAAAGTTTACTTTTAAAAAGTTGCCAAATGGTTCCATTGACAAGACCAAAGGGATCTGTGTGTTTTGTCGTTGTGAACTGAGCTATCATCGCAGCACGTCCAGTCTGAAATACCACTTGATGGCCAAACACACAGCTGATGCGAATTCTCCACCCCCTCATCAAAGCCAGACGACAATGGATGATTTTTCAATAAAAACAACATTTGCACAAAGCAAGCCGATCCACTTTTCCATGTTGATAAGAGGATTAAAATGAGAAAATATAATGGGACAAAAAAGAAATCAAGGGACATTTAGAATAGATAAAAATGTGCAATTAATTGCGATTAATTGCAATTAAATATTTTAATCGTTTGACAGCACTACTATAAATGTATTTTTGTGTTTATTGACTGCACAACAGAGATTATTAGGGTTGAATTTACTGTAGTTCTTTTTGATTCTGTGTGCAGGACAATAACATTGTTCAGTGATTTATAAAACTGAAATGTTACATTAATGTTTTCTTACAGTGACTCACTCTCTGAAGTATTTCTACACTGCGTCTTCTGGAGTCCCAAACTTCCCAGAGTTTGTGACTGTTGGGTTGGTTGATGAAGTTCAGATAGATCACTTTGACAGTAACACCAGGAGAGCAGAACTCAAACAGGACTGGATGATCAGAGTCACAGCAGATGATCCTCAGTACTTGGAGGGGAACACTCAAATCTATTTGGGTGCCCAGCAGACCTTCAAAGCCAACATTGAAAATGTGAAGCCACGCTTCAACCAAACTGAAGGTTTGTTTATACTTTATACACTCACACATACTATTCTTCACTGGTCGTGTGTTTTATTGACGTACATTAAACTGTCTGATGGCTGAAACAGTCAGACTCAACAGAAACATCAGTGACACTGAGACTACTGGATGCTGCTTTACTGCACTGATACAGTGTTTGTGTCCATCCCATAATTACCAGCAGAGATCATTAACACTTTATCTCCACTAGATTAGATCAGAATAACTCTGCTGAACTGCCCACAGTGAGTCGCTCCATAATAACTCTACTGTAGGAACCTGTTCATCACAACAGTTTGACAGCACACAGCTGATAGAGGAACATTACTGCCTGGTTTCTTAAACTACGGAGCCGGACTGTAAATGGGAGACAGGCTGCTTCTGCTGGGTCCCCATATGAGAGGAGCAGCAGTATGTTTTAATAAAGCTGCTGACAGGACAACATGGTCAATGTCTCATTCAGATCAGAGGTTTAAACAGTTTAACAGCACGACTCTACTGTACCGACCACACTGTGTCCATCCCATAATATACAGTATATATATAGTAGAACTACAGGTTAGATTAACTCTACATGAACACAGTGTGTCTGTGTCATAATGAACATATATAGTGCTGAAACCATTAATCAATTCATAGATTAGTTGATTAAAGGGAATTAATTCACAATAATTTTGATAATTAAATAATAATTGAATTATTTTATTAAACTGAAACAAACATTTTCTAGTTCCAGTTTCTCAAATAAGAGAATTTGCTGATTTTCTCTGTTTTATATCGTTACAAATTAAATAATGTTCAGTGTTGGTCGGACAAACGTATCAATGTGAAGATTTAACTTTAGTCTCTGGGAACTTGTGATGAACATTTTCACTGTTTCTGAACATTTTACAACATAAATGATTTATTGATTAATCAGAAAAAATAGTCATTACCTAATCAATAATGACAGGAATAATTAGTTTGAGCCCACAATATGTAGTAGAATACAGATTATATTATATTAACTCTGCTGTACTGATACAGTCTGTCCATCCCATAATATAAAAGGAGACATCTGACGTCCACACTGTCCAGATGATGATTGTCTGTGAGTGTCTTCCATCGAGCCAATAACAGCAGGAGGTGTAGATCCTCTGTGTTGGTGTCTGTGGATCAGTGTGTCTCTGTGGTAAAGATGTGATATCAACTGATGATAGAAGACTGTGCTGTGATCTCACTCTGGTTTAATACTGTTTCTGTCTGTCTCTCTCTCAGGTGTCCACATTTTCCAGAGGATGTACGGCTGTGAGTGGGATGATGAGACTGATGAGGTTAATGGTTTTAACCAGTATGGTTATGATGGAGAAGATTTCATAGCATTTGACCTGAAGATGCTGACATGGATCGCTCCAAAACAACAGGCTGTCATCACCAAAAGAAATTTGGATAATAATGAAGCTTTTAAAGCTCAGACAAATCAATACTTCACCCAGGAGTGCATTGACTGGGTGAAGAAGTATGTGGACTATGGGAGGAGCTCTCTGCTGAGAACAGGTAGAATCACATGACCTGATGTAGTTTAATGGACACTACAATCTTCATCTTCCTCTTCAGTTTCTAACCAACAGTAACATCACAATAAATATCACCAACATACAGAGACTCACTCTGTCTCACTTTACACACATTTTCTCTCTCACTTTCTCTGCTACATTTCTCATTCTCTCTCATTCTCTCTCTTTCTCACACTCACTGTCCTCCTCCCTTTCTAATCTATCTCACCCACCTCCCTTCATCTGTATTGTTTCCCTCTGTCCCTGTTGTCTTTACTCAATTACACTTCAATGAGGTTTATCTGCATTTCATACATGTATATAGTGTTTGTTAACATTTAAAATACACATCAAACAATTATAGTATTAATATACAGTAAATACTAACTTAGAACCTATAAACTCTCTCTCTCTCTCTCTCTCTCTCTCTCTCTCTCTCTCTCTCTCCTCAGAGCTTCCCTCAGTGTCTCTCCTCCAGAAGACTCCCTCCTCTCCAGTCAGCTGCCACGCTTCAGGTTTCTACCCTGATAGAGCCACACTCATCTGGAGGAAAGATGGAGTGGAGCTTCATGAGGACGTGGACCACGGAGAGATCCTCCCCAACCACGATGGATCCTTCCAGATGAGTGTTGACCTGAAGCTTCATTCATCAGTCACACCTGAAGACTGGAGGAGGTACGACTGTGTGTTTCAGCTCTCTGGTGTGAAGAACGACATCGTCACCAAACTGGACAAAGCAGTGATCAGGACCAATGAAGGTAAGACTGGGATCAGTGATGAAGGTTGTTTATGTACTTTTATGTGTATTGGATGGATGAAATTTGATTAACAACAGAAACAAACAGTGTCTGTGTACAGGATTGTGGTCTGGTTGGTAAATGGATCTTTTCCTCTAAACTGCTTCATCTGTTCAGGTTTTGACGCTACTGTCATCATCATTGCTGCAGTGGTTGTTCTCGCTCTCGTCCTCATCGCCGTGGTTGGATGTGTCATCTATAAAAAGAAAAATGGTGAGAGACCAAAATAGACACTGTCTTTATTTCTTTCAGTATTTAGATTTCATTTGAATGGACACTTTTATCCAGTTTTAAAACCAACAGTAAGCACTGTAAGACTGAGAGCCGTAGTGCCATGACTAAAGCATGATGATTAAGGGGAGATGTGATCATGTGATAGGAAAATAAATACTGTAAGATGTAAACAAAAAGTTGAATCAGTTATCATTTTGAGGGGATTATTACAGGGAAAAAGTTGATAAAGTCTGCTATTTTTAACTGTAACATTAATCATTTTGTCTTTTTTAAATTTTATTTCAGCCAAACGCCCTCCATCTCGTAAGTAATACCTGCTATTCTCTCTCTGACCTTACTTCTCTTTAGAATAAAAAAGTGTATTTTCTGTTGAAGAACTTTTTTTCACTGTTATCTGTTTATAATGTATACTATATATATATATATATATATATATATATATATATATAGTATAACAGCGTCAGCTCAGAGCAGAATGTGGGCTAACAATGTGTTTCTGACCTTACAGCTATAAGCAACCCTGAGGTCATGGAGCAACTGAACCCCAATGCCTAAACAACAAAAACACCACCCTGAACACAGTGAGTTACATCTTATCAGACATGAACTATTCACACCTGTTGTTAAACAAAGCTGCCTTAAACTAAAGTGCAAAATACAATTATTCACTGTAAAACTTCTGTGACACTTTTCTTTGACTTTTAGTTGATTTTCCACAACAAAGGTGAAACATTTTTATGAAGTTAACATTATTAAGAGAAAGGCACAGATGTTTTTAGAAACCTTTTCATTAACAGGTCAGATTATCTGACCAGCTAATACAACAGGGAGGAGGTCGAGCACCTGGCCACCTGGTGCGCCGACGACAACCCGGCCATCAACACCAAGAAGACCAAAGAGATCATTGTGGACTTCAGAAAAACCAGTGGCGGCACACACACCCCCATCTGTATCAAGGGAACTGACGTTGAGTGTGTCTCCAACTTCAAGTTTCTGGGTGTTCACATCTCTGAGGACCTCTCTTGGACCCTGAACACCCCAGACCTGGTCAAGAAGGCTCACCAGCATCTCTTCTTCTTGAGGAGACTCAAGAAGGCCCATCTGTCTCCTCAGATTCTGGTGAACTTCTACCGCTTCACCATCGAGAGCATTCTTACCAACTGGATCACAGTCTGGTATAACTGCTCGGCCTCGGTCCAGAAAACTCTGCAGAGGGTGGTGAAAACTGCCCAGCAAATCACCGGTTCACCTACGCTGTATATACTGTATATCTGTTCATTCTGTAAATACTGTTCATATTGTATATATCTTGCTAGCATACCTTTTATTACCCCTTTAACAGTGAGATTAAACTGGTGCTAAACCAAATGGAGAAGAAAAAGACTGTACCTCGAAAGCATAGGAGGTAATAACTTGTTTTACAAAATGTTAACACTAAAATGATAAAATTAGACTTTGGGTCTAAATGATCTGTAAATATGGATCTCTGTGAAATTTTATTCTCCAAACCTGTATGATAAATGTATATTTTCTATTTAATGTAATGTTTTTCTCCCTTTCGGTTTATGGATAAATTTTGCCCTCGAACAAGGAGCGGCCCAACCACATTCTCCTCTTTAAACTGGGAATTCATTGGTTGTTCATCATCATAAACTGATAGAATCAGGGTTAGAAATCTAAACGTTGATGCTTAATAATTGGAATACAAAGAACACACATTTAAAATGAATTGACAAATATTAAACAATAAAATGGTCATATTAGATTATTAAATATTATATTTATATATTAAACATTTATTTCCTGACAAATTCAATATTGGTAACATAAATGTAAATATAGAATACAGAATTGATTTTCCAGTTGTGTAAATAGTTTGTGTATTTCTTATGATATAATTTAAAGATTAAAGTATTTATTTTATATTTTTGTACTTTTCAATAAAGTGTCTTCTTGTGATTCCATATACATATGGTTACACATCTGTGACTACTATTATAGGAATATATATCATATTTACTTATTTATTACTACATGTGAGTTTCTTGTTATGGATGACACATCATTTGAAATGAAAACTTGTTTTTAATGATTAAAAACAGCATCTTTTTTTTCCCTGGTTAAAGAAACTGACTTAGCTTTTAATCAGTTTTTGATTTTAGGTTTGAATTAATGCTTTTATCTAGATTTTAAAATCAACAGTAATCACTTTAAGACGCAGAGCCGTAGTGCTGTGACTATGCATGATGATGTAGTGCAGAGGTGATAGGAAAAGAAAGAGACTCAGTTATAATTTTAAGGGGATCATCATTTGGAAGAAGTTGACATAGTCTGCTATTTTTAAATGTAACAACATAATTTTGTTTTATTTCAGCCAAACGTCTATCTCGTACGGACAATTTCTTTGTGTTGTGTTTTTGTAGACAGACATTAAACAGCAATGGATAATATCACTTTCATGCTGGTATGTGTGCAGAATTTAATGCATAAAAAGGAGATTAGTGAGAAGCAAGAGAACAGGTGAGGTTGCTTTCAGGAGTATAATCCAGGCTGAGAGGTCAGAAACAATGAAGTGTTGCACGAACCACTAATCACACATACAACCTTTGTTTTTATCCACCACTTAATGCAACTAATTTCCTTTTAATATATTCACCAAATGGGTTATTTTTCCTCCTACAGTAACGTTTCTATATGTTTAAAGACAAGTGAACTCACTTTATTTAAGACCTTTCAGTCTAACATCATTGAAGTTTTACTGATCTTTTATTATTATTAAAATTATTCAGATAAAATATGTTCATGAACACCCAGAGGAATCTGGCAAAACAAGGAGGACTAGAAGCATCGATGCCTTGGCTGGGACCCTCCTTCCTGCTGTGTGTGACACAATTTGCAAATCATCCCAGATCTCTGTGTCACACAGAGAAATGAAACCTAACAGACTCATCATGTGATTTCCCAGAGGGCTGTTCTGTCTCTGTCCACTGGAGGAGCTCTAACACCATACAAGACTCTTGAAAAGGCAACTATTGTATTGAGGCGCTCCCTCCATAGCTGCAGTTTATACCAGGTTCATTTTGTTGATCTACCTCAGTCATACCCTGAAATAGAGCTGCAGGTTTTGACTGAGAGAAAAAAAGAGTTAATCAAGTTGCATTCTGGGCAGATTAAGTGGTTGCCTGTTCCAGGAAGTATGTTGTTACAGATTAATATCCCAAAATGAAAACATATGTCTTCTTTTATTCTTCTGTCTTAAATGTACATGTCTGTGTGCAAGGAGGCAAATATCTACGCCCAGTTCGCCCTGCAGTGAATGCTGGTCAGAGCGAGAGAGACGACAAAGGAAGACACAAAATGGCGCATAAGTGTTGTAAGAGTGATGGGTGTGGCTCAATATGTGTTGCAGTAGATGTCACAGCCTACAGTGTGCATGTTAGTGGATCTTAACAAAACCACACAGCGCTGTGTCTGGCAGAGTTTTGATATTATTTTTTGGTGCAAAAAAAAAGGATCCTTTCTTATTCTTATTAAGCTTTGCCTCTTAGTGCCTCTACGTCTAGGAGGCTGGAGGTCTATAGGCAAAATTAAAATAGTCCTGACTCACTGAATTTATTTATTAATGCAGTAATATCTAACATGACAATCGTTTTTGTCAACAGTGATGTTCCAGCAAACTATGATAAAAAATATGTTCTGCTCAATGTTACACACTGGACCTTGAACAATAACTATACTACAATTTTAAATAACATCAAAACTTGGGGAAAAAGACGTCAAAACCAATATCTTTTCACACCAAGAAAGTATTAAAGTATTACCTCAAATTAATTTTCCTTTGCATACACAGATTGGATACATTATACTGGCTTCATTTGTAACAGCCAAAGACCAAATGTAAATGTAAATACAACTCTCTAGAGAGAGAAATGAGCTGGAGGACGTGGGGGTCCCAGAGTGCCCTCATGTTTGAAAAAAATGGATGCCCCTATGCAGGGGCGCCGCCAGGAATTTTGGGCCCCATGACAAAAAAATCAAATTGGGCCCCCTCTGCGCAGCTGTTGTCACCACATCTCTGTCCCATCAAAACCTTTACATAACTCTAATTAAAGGCTTGCAACTGTCTTGCTTCTTGTAGTTCAATACTAGTACTAGCACAATATTTACTGCTGGTGATTTGTACATGCATGCAAGTCTGCATACAGTATGCAGTTCACTATTTGATGCAAGATTAAAAGCAACTATAAAACATGTGCTAAAGGCCATCTTTTACAGTCTCAATGTATTTTTAGTGTAAAATTTTAAAATGGAAAATTCTCTTAACGAAATTAATTATTATTAATGAAAGATTTAAAAAAAGAAAAACAAACAAACTTAAATATATATTAACTTTTCAATCAAAGAAATAAATTAACATCATCCTCTCAAAACAATAAAAACAGCAGATTCTTGAACTTAGCTGCTCATATATGACAAGAAAATAAAGTTGACATGTACAATGGAATTTCCACACCAGGGTTATTATAGTGCTACAAAACAGACCAAGTGATCACTAAATCAAAAGGTTTTGAGGTTTGGAATATGGTTTTAACAAACTAACAGTAGTGACATCAAATTAAAAGGTATAAATAAGAACAAAGGACTCCTGGAAACCCAAACTTTTCTCTCAAATAACAGCTGAACACCTTTTTGGCAGTCCAGCCATACATCTTGTTCTCAGTTTGTTTAGGCTGTGGGCATTATGTCTGTAGTAATATCCAATCTCCATAGCCATGCCATTTGACAGCTATCACTGGCCCTCGCTCAGCCTGAGTCACCAAGAGCCCAGCGCCGAGCCTTCTTGCTAGCAAAGTCACTTATAAGTCTTTGAAGTCTAGCTTTCTAGCCAACTGACTTTCAATGGACAACATGGCTGCAAAGCCTGTCCTGAGACATAGTGGTAGTAGTAGTGACATCTTCACTGGGACAGGGAGGGGGACAGTGATGGGGGGACTGGGGTGCTGCTGACTCATCTGTTGTTAAGTCTGCCAAAAGGGGCAGGGACAATGATTTAATATGAATATGTTGCTAAACGTTTCCCTGAACTGATTAAATGGTGATTAAATGTAGGCTGACACTAGTCTGTAGCTGGCTATCTTATTTCCCTATGGACATTAAGCCAACAGGTTAACACCACTCACAGACTAGAGGCTCCTTTCTTGGTGAAACACTGGGTTACAGATTGACATCCTTTCCTTTGTCTTTCCTCTCTCTCTCTTCTCTCTCTCTATTTTGAAACCCAGATTTTGATTTACTAGTTAACATTGTGATCACTGTAGTTCTGGCTCATCTACTGACTGCAATAAACACCATCACTGATAAGTGCTCTAAGGCAGGACCAAACCATTTCATGCAGATACAGGGGGGTGGTCGGTCAATGTGGATGTTTACTTTTTGGTCAATGGGGATATTTAACTTTTACTGCCAATAAC
Source organism: Dicentrarchus labrax (assembly GCF_905237075.1). NCBI lineage: Eukaryota > Metazoa > Chordata > Actinopteri > Moronidae > Dicentrarchus > Dicentrarchus labrax. The sequence goes on from NW_026136723.1 coordinate 25,317,313, forward strand.
AGGTAAAAACAAAGAGATCATTAATTGTATTATTATTATATTTGAAATATATATACTGAATGATGATGATTTAATAATTTTATATTAGTTTTTACCTATTTTTTGGGGGCCCTGTCAGTCATGGGCCCTTGGAACTTTCCCCCCCTATATGGCGCCCCTGCCCCTGTGGTAGATAAAACTTGATAAAGTGCGCTCTAGAGTGCAAAGCTGTTTCACCAAATGCATCACAACTTCTCCACGTTTGATGAGATTACACAATCTAATTTATGTCCCCCTCAAACAAGATAAAAATGTGTTTTGGTCCTGTTGGAAATGTTCTAATATCCTGGAAACTTATGACTAACCACGCTCACTTTAAAACAAAGTGGCATCATATTCCAGTAGTTTACAATTAGTAAAGGCTTGGTGGTCGGACTAGTTACTCGAGAGCTCTCTGTTGCGTGGTCTCATGGTGCAGAGGGAAAGACTATACAGAAGAAGAAGGGGGATTTATGATGAGGTATATATGGATATGCATGTTTGTATATTGCTTGCAGGTATTGTTATGGACATTCATAAGAGTACAAGAGTACCTAGCTGCAGACAAAGTGGTGTATCTCTGAAAGAGCATGTGCAAATGTGTGCATGTGTACCTCTGTTCTCTTAGTTTCACATGCAGCTAGTTGGTAGATGTGCACCACAATGTAACTGGGAAAGCATTTCTTCAGCCAGTAGCAGCTTGAAATTAAAATACTGCAACTTCTCTGGGTGCCCGGTTAGCTCAGTGGGTAGAGCTGGCATCCCATGTACCGAGACTGAGTCCTTGCTGCAGCGGCCCAGGGTTTGAATCCGACCTGCGGCCCTCTGCTGCGTGTCATCCCGTCTCTCTGTCCCCCTTTCCTGTCTATCTTCAGCTGTCATTAGCAATAAAAGGCAATTAAAAAAATACTCCTTGCAGGTCTCCCAGCTGCCTGGTGCAGGATGGTGTGAATAGTCCACTTTACTGTGTGGCTTGACTGGATATAGGCTGATCATGTGGTCATACTATGACCTCTGCAGACCGGGAACACCCCACAGGTTTGGAGATGCTCTGACCCAGTCGTCTAGCCATCACAATGTGGCTCTTGTCAAAGTCACTCAAATCCTCACGCTGCCCATTTTTCCTGCTTCTAACACATCAAACTTGCCTAATATATCCCACCCACTGCTCATAATGTTATGGCTGATTGCTGTATCTTGTGTGGTTGATGATAATAACTTTTTTATATATCCAAATGTGGTCTGCAAACCACAGGAAACCTGAAGATGAACTAGTTGGATGTAAACATTTCTGTGACATCCTGTATATTCTTTGAGTCTGTTCTACTTGACTGCAGGTTGTCACCGCCTCCTGCTGCTGTCGCCTGATCTCGTCCTCTTTCCAGGCGAGTTCCAGTTCGTAGGCTCGTCACATTTAAACACTATAACATAAAACATACATATAACATAAGATCACTCTTCGATTTATTGGACTGTTGTCCAAAGAACAATAAGACACTGCTGCATCCACACAAACTGCAGAGTGTCTGATCTGTAGCTGACAGTGACCTCTGACCTCCCAGAGAATAACACATTTCTGCACATTACATCACATTAACCTACAAAACATTGAACAAGATCTGAGCAGCAGAAGATTTAATTCTCCTTTCATATGTGAACAACGTTGAAAGACCAGAATAAAGCCCTGTCCCACCCATCCTCTCAAACACACTAAGATCATTTTACTTTCACTTTTGTTGATAACCTCAGTGGCTCAGTTTTACCTAGTTAGAAGTGACGTTCACGGTCGAGCTAAATTCCCATTGGCTCAGATGGAGGTTGTTGTCCGCGTCTCTTGTCCTCATTTCACCCGCGGAGCTCCAACTGGAAACAGTGTGTGTGAGTTTCTCTGGATAAAGAAACATGTCAGTGGTTCAGTTCATTAAATCCTCAGATTGAACACAATGAAGACCCTGATGTTTGTGGTCCTGCTGGGAATAGGTCTACATGGCGCTGCGGCAGGTGAGTTTACATTATACGGGCTCAGCCTCGGTACCTGTGTCACCAACTGAGCTAACCGAGCGCCTCAAGTTATTTTAATAGTGTTTGATGTTTAGTTTCCAGGATATACTCACAGATAAAATAAATGTTTTAAAAAGGAACAAACCCATAATGTTAAAGTTAATGTTAGTAGATCCTGTCTCATTAATCCATAATAGTTACTGTTGGAAGAAAAGCTTGAAGGCTGTTTCTCAAAATGGCTGCTAAAAAGTGTGTTTTTATTTTCCATTTCGGGTTCGAATCCGACCTGCGGCCCTTTGTTGTTGTTTGTCGTCCCCTCTCTCTCGGTCTATCTTCGGCTGTCGCTATACAATAAATACAATAAAGGCAATAAAAAATAACTTAAAAAACCCCATCTTGTTGTTTATGACCGTTTTATTTAAATTAAAAGTGTGTTGTCGTTAATTTAGTGTGTTAATCATTATTGTTATTGTAGAAATTATGTTAATATTTTATATGCTGTTTTCACTCATTAGACATAATTAAAATATTTTCACAATCTTAAAACAAAACACTGTATTTAATCTGAATTAACAACATTATGTGCACACAGAGAAACGCACATCTAATCAATGACCTAATGAACATAAATATTATTTCTATTGTTTGACCCTTTATATATTTTCTTTAATTATATAATATTTAAAATATATTTTAATCTATTTCCCATTAAATTACACAGTCTGACTCCACAAACTGAAACACTGATCTGCTTTAATGTAGTTCGTCCAGACTGAGTTTTGTTGTTTGGGTTTAATCACATCAGACTGACAGTTATTACATTTACTGTGTGTACAATAACTTTCTGTTGAGTAGAGCTCGATCAATAAATCAGCCACTGATATATCTGCAGATATTAACTTATTGCAGATATGTTGGTGTTTGTGTGAATGTCGTCTGATAAATAACAATAAACTAAAGTACAGAAAGGCCAAACTAGGTTTAAGATGTTTAGAAACAGTGTGATCATTACATAGTTTGTCCACCAGAGGGCGCTCACTAGTTTCCACCATCAGTTGGGTTTTACTCATTGACAGTATAAATAATATAAATATATTATTATACATATTATTATACTGTTTAAATCACATCAAACATGTTTTATGAATCTGTCCATGAATAAATATATTTCCTGTTAATAATCGTAATAATAGTGCAGTTTAACACAGAAATAAGATCGACATGAACTCAGACAGCAGAGGACAGTGAAGGATCCTGAAATAGACGATAATTTAATGGTTAAAATCACCTGCAGCAAATAAACTCTGTTGATATTTAAAAAACAACCCAGAATAAACTTTAAGAATCAGGACAAAAAGTGAATTAATATCAGTTCATGATGGAGAAAAGGCTGGAATTTAACAAAGGATATTTAATTTAATAAAAATCTGCTTTTAATTCAGTTTATGAATTATAACTAAAATAAACTATAAATATATATAATAATATATAAAAATATTACTTAAGAGAACTTTATAAAATATAGAGCTGTGTCTGTTAATATTTCTTATGGGATTGTAATAAAACACAGAATATTTTACTTTATACAAAATATTAATTATCAAAGATATTGTCAGTTTAACTTAAATATAATTATTTAGTTTACACAAATCCATAAATCAAGATATATTAAAGTCAGTTACAGATATTTATTTTCTTGTTTGTATTTTTAAAACAAACTTTATAGTCATGTTTGAATGTACTGTAGTTCTTTTTGATTCTGTGTGCAGGACAATAACATTGTTCAGTGATTTATAAAACTGAAATGTTACATTAATGTTTTCTTACAGTGACTCACTCTCTGAAGTATTTCTTCACTGGGTCTTCTGGAGTCCCAAACTTCCCAGAGTTTGTGGCTGTTGGGTTGGTTGATGAAGTTCAGATAGATTACTATGACAGTAACACCAGGAGAGCCGAACCCAAACAGGACTGGATGAGCAGAGTCACAGAAGGCAAAGCTGACTACTGGGAGTATAGCACTCAGGCCTCTCTGGGTGCCCAGCAGACCTTCAAAGCCAACATTGAAATCTTGAAGCAGCGCTTCAACCAAACTGGAGGTTTGTTTATGTTTCACTTTCTACTGATAAAATGTTGTTTATATTTTTATCTTGTATTTTAGTAAACAGATGTTACCACTCACACACACACACACACTCACACTGACACACACACACACGCACACACACACACACACACACACTATTAAGTGTGTTTTATTGACGTACATTAGGGGTGGGTAAAAATATCGATACGGCAATATATCGCGAGACACCACGCTGAGATATTAATTAATGTCAGCCGTCCCACTCGGGGCTCCTCAGAGTTCACCGAGCTCAACGGGGGGCACGTACGACCCGCAAAACAAAGATGGCTGCGCCCATATTGAGATGTGTTTTCTTTGTATTTGTCCTACGTTGGTCGTTTTAATGTCGATTTTAAATCCTCTTACACACTGTTTACATTGCTGCTTTAGTCCGGTCACCAATTTATACATTGCACGGTGTTGTTGTGTGTGCAATGTAAAGTTTTGTTTGCTAAATAGGCTAATGTAGCTAACAATAACACTAACCTGCCACTGGAGGCCCCTGGTGGCTCCTGGTGGCTCCTGGTGGCCCCTGGTGGCCCCTGGAGGCCCCTGGAGGCTCCTGGTGGCTCCTGGAGGCTCCTGGTGGCTCCTGGTGGCCCCTGGAGGCTCCTGGAGGCCCCTGGTGGCTCGAGAGAAACGCTACATAAGTATAGGTAGCTATAGGTAAATGTCTCATTCAGATCAGAGGTTTAAACAGTTTAACAGCACGACTCTACTGTACCGACCACACTGTGTCCATCCCATAATATACAGTATATATATAGTAGAACTACAGCTTAGATTAACTCTACATGACCATATATAGTGCTGAAACCATTAGTCTATTCATAGATTAGTTGATTAAAGGGAATTAATTCACAATAATTTTGATAATTAAATAATAATTGAATTATTTTATTAAACTGAAACAAACATTTTCTAGTTCCAGTTTCTCAAATAAGAGAATTTACTGATTTTATTTGACATTTTATTTTATTTTTAGAGAAACAAGTTGCTCAATCAAAACAGTTAACAAGAAAATAATAAATTAGAAATAAATAATACAAGAAATATAAATTAATAAACACAAAGTATAAATTGAACTACCTACAAAATAAAAACTGTAAACAAGTGATAAAATAAATTAAACTACACCACCACCTAGTCATCCTCACATCCCCTGCTACAGTTGTACTCTCCGAGTCTCTCTTACAGCAAAGTCATCTACAACATCATCATATGACAACTGATCTGAGATCACATGATTGATGCTTATGATGGAAAGTCCACTGAGTTCTTGCATCGTAGCAGATCTCAGGTAAGGTTTAATGAGTTTGAGCTCGGAGAATCTTCTTTCAGCAGCAGCCTCTGTAACAGGAAGAGTTCGGTGTTACAGTCTAATAATAACAGAAATGATTCCAGGAATAAAATGAAATAATAAAAATGAAAAACCTAAGAGATGCATTACTTTCACTGTACTGTACATGAATGATATACAGTGCAATTTCTTCTGATATACAAATTATATTAGATTGAATGTTATTGTCATTACAGTGAAATGCTGATTATCAGAATGTAAAGAATCAGTAAACTGCAGAATAATATAACATATGGGAATGTATTAACATTAATGATGTGCACTTTAACATGGATGTAAAGTTTAACACTATAAACACACTTTAGACAATACTGAACTGTAACACAACAAACAACAAGGCTTACAACTCTAATATATAAAGGTGTGTGAAAGGAAAAGCATCTGACTGACTGTTACAAGCAGAGCAAACGTTAACTAAACAATAATAAATACAAATAACAATGTAAACAAATGTAAACAGCTGCTGAATAGATCTAATCTTTACAAATGTCCCTGAGAAATATAATAATATAATAACAATAAATATATATAATAATTAATATTGTTAATGTTATAATCCAGCCCATAAACAGCTGAGACACTTTATATTTATTATTCACTAAAACTGACACATGTAAACACAAACAGCGTCACAGCAAATAAACAACAACAAACCTCATCGCTGCTCATCACAAAGAGCTGCTAAACATCCTTTTAAATCTCCCGTCTCTGCTTCTGTCTGTTTTCTTTGTAAACCTTTGTACTTAAACACTACAACACATAATTAGTTCCGTCTCGCTGTAAACATACAATTCAGAAGAAACAAATAATAAAAAGTGCTAATACAGAAAATAAAGTGGCGACAGGGGCAGTTACACCCATCGTGGCGGCCCCTAGATGGACGGCGCCCTTAGCATTAGTCTATACTGCCTATGCCACGGACCGGCACTGGGTCGGACCAACGGATCAATGTGAAGATTTAACTTTAGTCTCTGGGAACTTGTGATGGACATTTTCACTGTTTCTGAACATTTTACAACATCAACGATTTATTGATTAATCAGAATAAATAGTCATTACCTAATCAATAATGACAGGAATAATTAGTTTGAGCCCACAATATGTAGTAGAATACAGATTATATTATATTAACTCTGCTGTACTGATACAGTCTGTCCATCCCATAATATAAAAGGAGACATTTGGAGATTTCACTTTTGGCTCTGGGAACTTGTGATCGACATTTTTCACAATTTTCTGACTTTAAACAAAAAATAAAAAAGTAACTCAGACATACTTTAATAATCCCAGAGGGAAGTTACTTTCGTTACATTACTCCATATGTAACAGACATACATATATTAAGAATAAATATATTTATATATACTCGGTTCTCCGCGTGGCTCCGCGGTAAAGCCGTTAGTCGTTCATCTTGTTGCTAGGAGACCGTACATTCACCATAACAACAGAGGGGAGACTCGGCTTCAATCTTCTCCATAAACCCGTCCCGTCTCCACCCTCCTCTCTTCCCCGACGTTGCTTCCCTCCTCTTCATCCCCCGGTGTGTTTCCTCCAGAGTTCAGGTGGTCAATCAGCGGCTCTGGCCACTATACCGGCCGCCATTAGCGCCATCAGCTGTTCTCCGGAGTAAACAACGGCAGCGTGTCCCGGTGGAAGCGGCATTAAAACACCAAATAAAACACAAAAACTCTCTCAGACAACATCGTTAGAGAGGACAGGACTTCATAGAGTCACAGTGAACAAATAACAACCAACGAAAAGAGAATAAAAGTTAAGAAGTTAAAAAAAAAAAAGCAGACTCAAAGGCTGGAATGACGTAACAGGCAGCATGCAGCTTTCACATCGATTAATCAATAACTAATTGATAATGAAAATAATGATTAAATTGAGCCGTAAATATTCAGTAGAACAACAGATTAGATTAGATGAACTCTGCTGTACTGACCACAGTGTGTTGGTCCGTCCCATCAGCAGCATCAAGACAACATCTGCAGGAGGAAACTAGCTGTTGGTCGTATTGATTGATTGACTGATGGATGGACCAATCAGGACACACAGACTGCCTCCCAGTCTCCATAATGGTCCTGATGGTCTCTGCCTTATTCTGACCAGTTGTAGTAACACAGTGCTGAACAGGACTCACTGTCCTGGCTGAGCAGCTGGAGTCTGGGAACTCATCCTGGACTGAAACTGTCCTTCAGTGGAAGCTTCTAGAGCAGCTTCAGGACAGTCTGTAGTTTCTCACAGGAAGAGGATATTGTTGGACTGGTCCACTGGCTGCAGGGTCTCAGTGGGTGTTAATGTTCAGACCAGGATCAGGTTTAATCTGTGTGTGTGTGTGTGTGTGTGTGTGTGTGTGTGTGTGGAGATAAACTGTTGGTCTCAGTGGAGTCAGTGTGTCTCTGTGGTAACAAAGAGGATATGAACTGTGTTAGGATGTCACTCTGTTTCCCAGCAGTCTTTGCTTCTCTGTGTCTCTCTAAGACGTCCACACTGTCCAGATGATGATTGTCTGTGAGCGTCTTCCATCGAGCCAATAACAGCAGGAGGTGTAGATCCTCTGTGTTGGTGTCTGTGGATCAGTGTGTCTCTGTGGTAAAGATGTGATATCAACTGATGATAGAAGACTGTGCTGTGATCTCACTCTGGTTTAATACTGTTTCTGTCTGTCTCTCTCTCAGGTGTCCACATTTTCCAGTGGATGTACGGCTGTGAGTGGGATGATGAGTCTGATGAGGTTAATGGTTTTATGCAGTATGGTTATGATGGAGAAGACTTCATAGCATTTGACCTGAAGACAGAGACATGCATCGCTCCAATACCACAGGCTGTCATCACCAAAAACAAGTGGGATAATGACAAAGCTTATATAGCACAGAGAAAAAACTACCTCACCCAGATTTGCATTAACTGGTTGAAGAAGTATGTGGACTATGGGAGGAGCTCTCTGCTGAGAACAGGTAGAATCACATGACCTGATGTAGTTTAATGGACACAACAATCTTCATCTTCCTCTTCAGTTTCTAACCAACAGTAACATCACAATAAATATCACCAACATACAGACTCACTCTGTCTCACACTAATTGTCCTCACTTTCTAATCTACCTCTCTTCAATCTTCTTCTATCGCCCAGTATACTCGACGCACTCGAGCTGTCGCACGACACTGTGACGTCAAAATGACGTAGATCTCGTTGGCGCGCACCACTTTTTTTTTTTTCCAGCTGCGCGCGACAAACCGGAAACAGGAAGATGGACGATCTGTACGATCCTTCAATAAAGGAGCACAGAGACGCCCAGAGTTGCCGGAACTTTTTCTTCTTCTAGTGCGTAGAAATAGCAACGTCGGTAGCCTCTCCTCACTAGCGACACTCTGTTCAGGAGAAGACTGCAACTAGTGCCGCGACCACCACGCGCAAGTATAGATAGTCACGGTGCTCCCGTGACGTCACGTTGTCGCGCGACAGTTGGTCTGCGTCGAGTAGACTTCAATGAGGTTTATCTGCTTTTCATACATGTATTTAGTGTTTGTTACAAAAACATTTAAACTACATTACATCAAAGAGAAATTATAATGTTAATATAAGTTAATACAGTCTAAATAGTTTATACTATAAACATTCTCTCTCTGTTTACTCTCCAGACCTTCCCTCAGTGTCTCTCCTCCAGAAGACTTCCTCCTCTCCAGTCAGCTGCCACGCTACAGGTTTCTACCCTGACAGTGCCACACTCATCTGGAGGAAAGATGGAGAGGAGCTTCATGAGAACGTGGAACACGGAGAGATCCTCCTCAACCACGATGGATCCTTCCAGATGAGTGTTGACCTGAAGCTTCATTCATCAGTCACACCTGAAGACTGGAGGAGGTACGACTGTGTGTTTCAGCTCTATGGTGGGAAGAACGACATCGTCACCAAACTGGACAAAGCAGAGATCAGGACCAATGAAGGTAAAATATTTTTTTTTATCTGTGTTGGACAAGAAGTTTTGTTTGTGTATATTGTTTTGTTATCAGTTTCTTTCATCTATTTTGTTTCTCCATAAAATTGTAAAACTTTTAATTAACTATTAATACTATTAATTAACCAATGTACACAACGAGAGTATCAGCAAATCCTTGTTTTTGTGTTGAGTAGAACTTTGTCCTTTCCTAGTTTAAGCTGATGACATCCCAAAAACATTAATTACAACTTTTTAATGTAAAGGACCAGTGTGTAAGATTAAGAGATATATCAGAGTAGTTACAGAAAGCTGCTCACTCCCTTCCACCTCCATTTTACTGTTTTTTTTATCACATAACAGACCTAATACAAGAACCACTGGTACAACTGATTTCTTCTTATGTGGTTTACACAAATTTTCTCATATTTAGAATTTTCTCTTAGATACAAATGAAGTTCACCAATGGTTCAGACCTGTTGTACGAGTCACATACACACAGTCTGCCTTTCTGCACAGGGGAGAAAAACTCTAATTTGACCTGAAATCATTATTCTGAATGAATCCGGAATTTCAATGTGATTCAGAAATTAACTTAAATAAAATATAGAAACTTAATGCAAAATTAACAGTTTGTTCATCATTTTACCTTGACGATATACTATTTTCTTTTAGTTTTTCTTATTATTTTTTTCCACATTTTATGGGACAGCAACTTATACAGTTCAAAAATGATCTTATTCCAACAACTACCAAATGGTTTTTATTCAGGATGCTGAGCAGTTGAATCCACTGTTGCATTCAACAGGAAAACCTAATTTACTGTAGGATCTAATATTCTGTTGTCTAAAATATCTCTGTGACACATAACCACCTCTTATATTAGTCATGGCACTGCCCTGATGATACTGTAGGTCATTAACAGCTGTATAATATGTAATATTTTCTAACTGTATCTAATACCACTTACATTTCTACTTGTCTGCTGATTTTCATCAGGACTTGAAGCTCTGTGGTGAAATTAAAGTGAATATGTTTAGCAACTTTAAAGCTTTAGATTGTGCTAATGATGAAAGATTTAAATACCAATATAGAAATGCAGGATGCATGCTCACCTGGTAGAGCGCATGGACCATGTAGTCCTTGTAGCAGCGGCCTGGGTTCGATTCCAACCTGTGGCGTTTTGCTGCATGTCGTCTCCCCTCTCTCTCCCCCTTTCCTGTCTATCTTCAGCTGTCCAATCACTGAGCCCAAGAAATATCTTTAGAAAACGTCTTTATGACACAGTACAATGTCAATAATGCAACAAACCAAACATGATTTTATTTCATGGTTATTATACTTTACTAAACTCAAGTAGACTTTAGGTTTGATCATTTTGAAAAAAGCTGGTTTTGCCTTGTTGTTTCTTTATTGTAGTTTTTATTGGAGTAGAATTGATTTCAAATGATCTGCAGTTACCAGAAATCAGATAATGAAAGTATATTTTAATTGACATTTTTACAATAGTGAAAGTAATTTACTGCTTCTTCTGTACAGGTTGTGATTTTTGTTGGTTTTGTTTTTATGTTCAACAGAGAAGACCATCGACATAACTGTCATCATCATTGCTGCAGTGGTTGTTCTTGCTCTTGTCCTCATTGCTGTCGTTGGATTAATGGTTTACAAAAAGAGGAATGGTAAGAAAACCAAGGATTTCCAAATCTGACTTTTCCAATTCTTCTTTGATTTTAGTCTGTTTGAGTTAATGGTTTTCCGGCTAAGTGAAACAATAATATGACAGTACTATAGTTATATAAGAGAGAACTGATCATGTGATGAAGTAAAATCTAAATCGGAAAGGTAGAAAGGAATTTTAAACAGTTTGACTCAGTGGGAGGAGGGAATCTGTATCTTTGTATTTGTAGCTTTGACAACTGAAACAATTTATTTTCAGAAAGCGTATATATATATTACAATTTTGTAAGTATAACTTGTTTTACTGTGTTTTAGATTTTAGATTTGGAGTTGATTTTCAAAAGAGTCTGAGTGATAAAGTTGATCAAGGTTTATTTCTTAATTTATAAAAATGTGAAGCAACCAGCGGTATAGGATGAACGGCTCAGAGCCACAGAGCCTTCTGATGGTTTAGTGACTAATAGCCATGTCTCCTGCTCTCTAGTTTACAAAGTCTGTGTTAATGTTGATGAGTTCCCTAAATTCATCAAAGACACTGGATCTGTAAAATGTTGATTTTCCATCACAGACTTTCATCAGTCAATGGTCGAGGGAATAATGAATAATAACTTTGTCCAGACAAAATCTAGGATGTATTAATAGAACTGTAATGTGTGCTAGCCTGAGGTTGGCTGGTGTGCACAATGTATACTGTTAGAGGTTATACAGCAATATCTCTGGTTGTATTAGGCTAGTGGGGGAAATCAATAACATGAACTCTTTATGACAAAGTTGAATTTACAGGATGTGATGATGACATCTTAATTTGTCAGGTATTTAATTAATTAGACAGAAAACCTAAACAACATTTGAGTATGGTTATATTATTTAGCCTCTAGAAATGTCATCATATATGTTCTTGATCCAGTTTATAAACTTGAAACAAGTCTCAGTTCACTGCAAACCACAGTGTGAAGCAGCCACCAGACTCAGAGCCACTGTATCATGATAATATGAACCATAATGATGTTAGAGGGAAGTAATAGAAAAAGAAATAAAGATTGAAACAGAAAAGATAAAAACTGTTTTTAACTGATATAAGTGAGCAGGAGATTCTGTCAGATTTAGTGGAGAGAAAATATTCTGGTATTTGTAACTGTGACATTTAAAATCATGTCTTTTCTTTTTATTTCAGCTGAATGCCATCAAAGTAAGTAGAACTTGATTTTATTGTATTTAAAATGTTATACTTAGATTGATGCTCATGTCCAGAGTGGTTTATACTGTGTGTAAAAGTTGAACAACCTTTCATTGTTATAATATATTTAGTATCTTAATTCTATTTGTCTTATGCACAAAGATTATGCACACTTTTTTTTATTTTTTCTCTTCAGAATCAGGGTCTTCAACAGGAAGTCAAGACAGCTAGACACCATTGATCAAAGGTAAGTAATGGTTCTGTCTGTCTGAAATATCTCTTGTTAAAAGCGTTTTTATACATTATTGATACATCATGTTCATGTTCATTTATGAATGTTTATTTATTTGTCCAGATTAAAGCGAGTGACAGATTGAAGAGGTCTGTGATTCCCACTCCATAAGAAATCTGCAACATTGAACTTCTGAGCTTCTGCTTTGCAAGAGAAGTAAACAAGTTTTATTAAAGTAAAGACACAATGTGTAAAATACACAAACATAAACAATAGGGTCACCAAACCACTAAAATGGATTGAATATCATTAGGAGTCATGTTGCAAAAAAGTTGCAGTGCAATGAGGCTTTAAAGCTGCACTAATCAATATTTATGTTTAACATTTTACAACAATCCAAGTTGTACCAGCAGATAATTAGACTTTAAATTAGAGTTTACTGGTAAACGTTTGCTTCACTCCAGTTAAAGAAATATTGTAGCAGTGTTGAGTGATACACAGATTGGCATATGCAGCTCAAACAAGGCTGAAGTAGATCCTCCACACCATAAACTATATTTAAATCTATATTGAACATCAAATCACAATGTTTCTATCCACAGTGGATCTTTGCCTTATTTAAACTACACACCATCCATATGAGTGTGTAACCTTGATGACACATAATGTATAAAATGTTCATAATTAGAGTAAATGATGAACTGTGTCAATCAAAGAGTGACGAGAATGTTGAATGTATTTAAATATGTAAATAGAGATACGTTCATAAATATTTGTTCACATTTCTGATATTAATGTGTTAAACAAATTCAAGATGACTTTTTCTTTCTTTCTCTTTGGTGACAGTTGTAGCAAGATGTGTAATACAGTTTAATCTGTAAATGTTCATAATGCAAATGTACATATAGACTCAGTTATGTGATTTACATGCAGCAACATCCACTCTTGTCCCCCTAAATGCTGTCGAACATTCAGCCCTTTGATTTATAACTGGAGACATCTGCAGCACTCTGCACTGTATTTATCAAGAAGTGGGTTGGTCTCTCCATCAGAAGATAACAGCGTTAGAGAACATTTATTCTTATTTCTTTATAAAGGGCTGCTCCAAACATTGCCCCTATATTTGACATCACTTATTGGTGAACTGAACTGGGAAAGATGGATTTTAGATTCCTTGTAGCGTACATTGGGATGACTGGCAGTGTACCTTCACACTTACTTACTATATGCAATGAAATTCAATTCAGAAATCAAATCAAAACCCTGATTGATTTTAGGTGTGACTGGTCATGAATGCAATTTATTTGGTGATGATGATTTGTAGCTTCTGCTGTTGCATTTATTATATATTCTGCAGTGTTACTATTATTGCTTTATTGTAATTATTACAATCAATATTGTACATTTTAAAATTGTTTGTCTGTTTTTATATACTTATGTGCTCAGGAATCTATTGAAAATTAGATGTGTAGTTCATTTGGACTAATTGAAGAAATAAAGGATACAAACACATTTACATTGTAGTGGGAAAATGCATTCAGAAATAAGGTTCTGCGAACATGAAGCAAACTACATTATGTTGTGCTATTTTATGTTTAATTTTACAGGCTTACAGTATAATATTTTATGTTCATGTATGTTAATCCTCATGCATTCACACTCTGGTTGTCTCACACTAGTTAGGAGAGTTGTTATTCAGTGTGCCATGAGCTAAGCACATTCCAAAGACCAAGGCTGTCTCCTGGAGAGTAGGGCATCAGATGTGTTATGACTACTGTTTATCAGACATTAGATGCCACCAATAGACACCCTTGAGAAAGAGGCATACAACAGAGTGATTCTCTTTGTTCTAGTTAGTTGATTCTCGAGACAACTCGGTTTGCTTGTATCCTGTGTTGATGCAAATAAATCTTACACGTGAAGTGAAACGGTCAATTCTCTTTGCTTTCTGTGAGTCTGTGTCACCATTCTGGGTACCTTCAGTGGGAGTTTGTGGTCTCTCACTATAGTCAGATAGCTAAAAGTTTATGTCAGATAGATTGATTGAGGTGCACTGAGACAAGAAAAATTAAACCACATGTATCAGTTTATGATTTATTTCTTTTCAGATACTTTGCTTGTATGTGTATAAACTTGTGACGATCAACTGAATCTTAAGTGATTTTCTTTATTTGGCAAATCTACAAACTCTCTGACACACATTAGACAACATGAGAGGAGTTCCCCTTTAACACAGTGTTATTGGGATGCTGCTGTGTCTCTGTGTCCTGTACAGAAGTTATAAACTCTGTAATGGTGAAGAGATGATTTCCAATCTGTGCAGCTGTTTGAGTGATTAGACGGAGTTTGTTTCCACAAAAGCTGCTTGTTTAAAGTTTAATGTTAATTTGTGTGTGAGTCATTGATTATCAGGATGTTTTTACAAACTGACACCAACAGAAGGTGACATCCAGTTTAAAGGCAGATACATAGTTTGTCCACAGGGGGCGCTGTCACACTGCTAACTAAACTAAACACATTTTGCTTTGTTTGTTTAATAAACATCAATACAATTACCTCAGTGGAAGAACTGAGAAGAAAAAGTTTCTACAACCTTTTATAAAGTGCTTCAGAAACAATAAATGAGGATTGAAACAGAGAATAAACGACGCCAAAGCGAGAGCAAAATGAAAAACAGCATCAGGTGTTCAAACATCAACAGCGGTGTTACATTTCTCTTGTTCAAGCAGTTTTCAGCGTCCACAGCTCCAAATGAGCTCAGAGGCATTTAGCCTGAAGGACAGAGCTGACCTCATCTGATGTTTGTGTTCAACAAGCTCTCTGACTCTCTTTCTGCTGGAGGTCAAATATTGTTTTATGGAAATTATCTTGTGTTTTATTATATTGTCTGTTCTGATAGTTGACCTGATTTGTGCCAAGACCAGTGAGTAGACCTGAACTGGAACATACTAACACATAAATAAATAAATTATTGGATATGGACTCAAACAGGATATAACATAATAATTCAGGTCATTAATAATTTTATAATTTCAAAATAAAGCCACATTAATCAACATTGAGCGACACCAAAAGAAAAATTATATACCTTGGTCTCGACTATTTTTATGTGTCCTTTCTTTGCTTCCTCGATCTCTTTATCAGCTAAAAATGACTGCAATTGATATTTGATCATAAGCAGTAGGTTAGAGTGTGCACAGCTGCAGAATTTAATGCAGAAAAAGGAGATTAGTGTGAAGCAAGAGAACAGGTGAGGTTGCTTTCAGGAGTATAATCCAGGCTGAGAGGTCAGAAACAATGAAGTGATGCACGAACCACTATCACATATACAACCTTTGTTTTTATCTACCACTTAATGCAACTAATTTCCTTTTTAATATATTCACCAAATGGGTTATTTTTCCTCCTACAGTAACGTTTCTATATGTTTAAAGGCAAGTGAACTTTATTTATGACCTTTCAGTCTAACATCATTCATCTACAGAAAGTATTTTCTTAAACACCCAGAGGAATCCGGCAAAACAAGGAGGACAAGAAGCATTGATGCCTTTGCAGGGAACCTCCTTCTTCCTGCTGTGTGTGCCACAATTTGCAGATCATGCCAGATCTCTGTGTCACACAGAGAAATGAAACCTAACAGACTCATCATGTGGTTTCCCAGAGGGCTGTTCTGTTTCTGTCCAGTGGAGGAGCTCCAACACCATACAAGACTCCTGAAAAGGAAACTATTGTGTTGAGGCGCTCCCTCCATAGTTGCAGTTACATCATATCAGAAATAAAGCAGCAAGGTCTGACAGAGACACAAAAAGAGTTAATCAAGTTGCATTCTGGGAGGGTTCAGTGTCCAGATAATTCGAGTGTTTTTCTGCATTTACAAAACAATAAATAGTCCAATTTAAAACATGTATCTTCTTTTATTATTCTGTCTTATATACTTTACATTTGGTAAAATAATAAGGTCTGTGTGTTAGGAAGTAAACATTGACGCCCTCGTTGCTCTGCAGTGACCGACAGAGAGAGGCTCGACAAAGGAAGACACAAAATGGCGGCACACAAGTGTTCTCAGAGTGAAGGGTGTGGCACAGTGTAGCGAGCTTACCAGTTTATGGACTATGAACATAACAAATGGTTTTTTGTGTTTGTACATTTTTGCCTCTTTTTAGATGGCAGGAGTTAAAATTAGTCAGCATTTGCTGTGTTACAGTTTCAGGATGATGAATACAGTTGGAGAACAATTAGATGATGAACAGATTAATAGGCATCCTATTATCTCAGCTGGCTTAAAAAGTATATATGCATATTGTTGCTGTACAGAGGAAAAAAGCCCCTGGGCCAGTCTAGTTTTGGGTTAAGCCCCAAATGTTTACAACATCTGGCTCTGCCGCAGTCCTACACAGACTAGCATCAGTGTCTGTCCTAACCGCTTCCTGTGGCTGTCATGCAGTGAGAATACTCACGTTTATTCAAGTACTATACTTGATATATACATATATACAGTTTTATCACATTTATATACTTCTACTACATTTTAGAGGTACATATATTACTCCACTGCATTAATTTGACAGTTTAAGTTACTAAGATTTTACATAAAAAGCATAAGATAAATAAACTTTGTTAAAGATTAAAACAGTAGTGTTGAACCTTTTGGTATGAATCCTCTTACAAAATAGTATAAGTTGTGACACTTTGTCATGTTTTAAATGTCTAAGCGTTGTTGGCAGTTCCTCCTCTCTAAACTTCTCAGATGAGTTCATTAAAGCGGCAGTAGGTAACTTTTATGAAAATAACTTTTTGTAATGTTTGTTGAAACTGTCCCTTTGGGCTCCTTCTGCTGTGTGTTTAGTGGGGCTATATGAGCAGCAGAGAGACATTCAGAAGGTTTTGCATTGTGTTTGTTACTTACGGCAACTTTAACTATTCAAGGCTCAATGAGATAATATTATACAACACTTGATCTTTAACTTGTGACCCTTTAGAGGAGCCCCGATCCCAGGTTGAGAACCACTGTATTAAACTACCAAACTGTATATGATGAAATAGATAAACCAACTACATATCTTAGGTAAATTAGGCTATAATAAACTTTGATTTGTCATTGAGCAGCTAAAATGTTGCTTACACACTGAGTGTCGACAATCTTATGATGTCATACATATTGAATATCAGTTACAGTTACATAGTGAGTACATTTACTCTTGTTAGGACATTTTGCTGACAATACTTTTAGTAAAATAGGATTTCTAATGTAGGACTTTTACTTGTAATATATTAGTTTTACATAGTTTACAAGTTACATGTTTAAGTACTTCTTCCACAACTGCTGTTCAGCTGTGACTACTTGACTAATCAATTATTTTAATTTAATTTATTCAGTTTTTAGTAGTTCTTTTAAGTGTGTTCAGACTAAGTTGCAACATGAAATTTATGTAACTTGTCTTGCCTATCTGAACTGTTTGGTACATTGCATTGAGTCAAATGTAAAATGTATCCGTATAGGCAGCAGTGTAGTGCCTGGAGAAGTGAGTATACTAATTTATGCACCAATAAAAAAAAAGCAGCCTGTCCAGCAACGGATAAATGTCTTATAAACAGTGACATGTAAGACTACTCTTGCATATTGAGTTCACTCATAAATGGTCCAGTAGTTTTTGCACATTGTCACTGAACTTACTGCTGCTGGACTTCAGGCAGTAAGTATCATCATTAAAATTAACATCAGACACAGATGAGGTGCACATTTTACCATCAGTACAGGCCAGCAGACTACAGGGTGAGTCGACTACATTATTATACATTTGAGTAAGTATTTCTTATTCCATCCACTCTTGAAAATGTCAGGCCTCTGCAATAAAAAATGAGCTTGCAGAACACTACTGAATGATGTACATCAGAGGGGATTTAGAAGTGGGTATAAACAATGCCAGGTGAAAAATAAGTGGGCAGACTCTGTATACCTGCGTACAAGTTAAAATGTTTCTGTTTGTCTCCTTTATGTATCCATTCTGACGAAACTCGGTTTCACTCTTCACCACAACCAAGTTTGAATGCTCAGAATGAAGCTACTGCGCATGCTCAGTTCATTCACTGGCAGCCATGGAGTTCAAATGAAATTAAACTTTAATTTTCTCCTTAAATCAAGATGATGAAGAGTATTTTTCTGCTGTTCTTCGGCCACGCGGCTGCATCTGCAAGTAAGATTTACTAAAACGTTTATAAATGCACTTAGAGTAATAGTACATAGTGCGAAAGCGAAACTAATCCATCGATCTTGTTTTATATTGAACATTTTAAACAAACGACAGTGGTCACCGACAAATAGACGTAGCATACTAAACTATATCAAAAGTGTTCCACCAACTATTTGAAGAAGTCGATCTTTCCTATTTAGATAATATCTGGATTTGTAACGGTGACATTATTCATCCTCAACAATGTGTTAATAATAATACTCCAGTCTCTTATTAGAGGACAGTCCTAAGGTGAACCCAGTCATCCTCCATACTACATGTAGTCTACATTCACCTTACAGCAGTACGGGTTCTTATTTTACATTAACATTAACAGACTCTATATTTTAGTCATGTTAACTCTACAGAACTGGTGTTTTACAAGCACCATAGAAATAAATATCAGTAAGTAAGCCAATAATGATTAATGGGCTAGTTAATGATTTTAAATACTTTGGTACATACATCAACAGCAGTCTTACATTCAAGAAAAATACTGATCACATTTTTAAAGACATGTTCACAACACCTGCACTTGATGCACAGTTCAAGTGAATTACTGGGCTGCCAGTTCAGAACCACTATAAGATTGAAGCAGAAGATCGAGTAGTCTACTTCTACACTTGTATATGAACTCTGCAGGTTTTAAGAAACTTAGAAAACAAACCAACCACATAGTTTTTAATATGATTAATGTCTGGCATGCAAAAATATTTGGTTAAATGTCATGAGGGTAATGTTGATTTTGGTCCTGGTAGCTTGGATGGAGGCTTTCGTCTTTGTGTGGATTAAGGTCTCGCAGAATTCAAAGATGTCTTTAGACCTAATGATGGAGTCATCATGTAATTTGAGGAACTGATAAGAAAACACAACATCCCAAAAATGCATTTTTTTTTCAGATACCAACAGATCAGAAGTTTTATTTCAGGCAGACAATTCACTAGTAATACTATCCCTCTCTGCTTTAGAGAAAATTATAACTCCAAACTGCTCTCTCATACACAATCTGTTAGGGTCTGGCTGTACCTTTGACACTTTATATGAGCTGTACAGAATCATCTGAATCAAGGTTAAAAGTCTGGAGGGAGGATCTACAAATGCAAATTACACTTGACGAGTGGCAGGATGCCTGTTTCAAGGCCTGAACCCAATCTGCTAATATCTGACACAAGGTGGTACTGTATAAATAATGTGTACTTATGTTACTCCAGTTGTTTTACACACATTTGATATTAGTAATCTAATACGTGCATTAAGTGTAACCAGGAGAGGGGGGGCTTTGTCCTCTGTCTTGATACTGTACCAAAATATGTGAGCTTTAGGTGGAAATCAACAATCCTATGGCTGAGATTTTACTGTATCTCTTAAGTTACTCCCTGATCCAAAGGTTTTTATTTGGGGATTGCACTCGGGCACCCCATATTTGCAGAGTGAAGTAAACAAACCCTCCTTGATATGTGCCTACTATAAGCAAGACGTCCTAATCGCCCTCTCTTGGAAAAATGTTAACAGACCCTGAATAGGCCAATGGCTGATTCTTAAGGGCAAAAGGACTTTTTTAAAGAATTGTTGGGACCGTTTTAGGGATGTCTCGATACCAGAAATTTACTAGTCAATACCAATACCGGGGAAATTCCACGATTCTCGATACCACAATGAAAATGTCCAAATCAGGTTTTTTCCCAATGTAATATCTGCCAATACCAAGTCCTGATCCAATGCTTTATATTCCTTAATAATACTTAATTAATTTAAGTTAATAGTTTCACGAAGGGGAGGGTGAAACGATGGAGCTGCTATCTGCAACTATACCACTAAATCCTACACGCTGGACCTTTAATTGATCTTGCTGCTGTTTATATGAACATTATAATTAGATTTTAGGTATTACTGAAACAGTTAATGTTAGTTCTGTTAGAAAGGTTGTCAGAACACACAGTACATCACAGTTTGTTACGTATGTCTATAAGAACTGCCAATTACTTAAGGAGTTATGGCAGGTTTTATTCTGGTGTTTTTGTTTGTTCAGTGATGGAGTGCATTTGAATTACAGATTGTTCCCTTAAGAAAACAACACTGCATTACAGGCCTCATTAGTAGAAATTAATTCCTTGTTAAGTGTTTATTATTTCATCATTATATCATTACAGTATAGTGGGTGTTCATTTGTATTGTCCTTTATAGTATATATAGTATTAGTATGTAGTATAGAGCAGGGCTGCCCAATTTAGGACCGATTATTTTTGGCCCGCTGCCGATGCTCGAATTGTTAATACTTTTAACTATTATTATGTGCCAGCAGTCGGAATATCTCTTTTATTATTTATTTATTGTTGCACTTCTTCTACTGACCACAAATTAACATTGTATTACATTGCGGTTAGGGTGGCGCTGTTGAGGGTGAGAAGATGCTGTGATGGAGCGCGGGAGGCAGTGGCACTGTGATAAGAGAAAGTTTAAAAACACAGAGATTGATTCCGTGGCAGTATGTTTGATTTGTAAGCAGAGAGTCGGAAGAAGAAGAAGAAGACATTCGAGGCCAAATTGTCCAGAGAGCAGGTCGATTTTCTGCCTTCTCCATCGCACGGACTCAGCTCAGCTGTTAGTCTTTCTGCGAGGAGTGAATGAGGACTTTGAAGTGTGTCAGGAACTCGCGGGCCTTGAAACACTGAAAGGGACAACAAAAGGCACAGATGTTTTTATGGCAGTGCAGCGAGTTATGGATAGGAACAGCTTGAAGTGGGAAAACCTATCAGGTATCACGACAGACGGAGCCCCGGCTATGGTCGGTAAGAGAGCAGGTCTCACTGCACTTGTGTCAGACAAAGTCCGCGAGTTTGGTGGGTCGGTGTTAAAATACCATTGTATTTATTTGTACAATTATATTTCTATTACTTTAAAAATGATTGTTCAAGGCAGTGGAGAGTATAATATTTTGGTCTCATAGAGGCATGTTGTTGAAGGCACAGGCCTGTATTATTATTGTTCTGCTTTCAATAAACAGCAGTGTTGATTTTCTTCTTTTACTTTGTATGACTGTTTATGCACAGTTATATCATAGGCATATTTAATTTAATGCACTGCAATATGAATGTCTAATTTTGGCCCGTGACCCTCCACCCCGAGCCATTTTTGGCCCTCAACTGAGAAGAATTTGGGCACCCCTGGTATAGAGTATGTTATGGTGTTTGGTTTGTTAGAGTTAGTGTTGTTTGTTAGAGAATCTGTATTTCTCCTCAGGGAATTGAATGGCTTATTATACGGTGTATTATTGAAAACATTTATTTCAGAAATGAAAAATTCTGAAATCCTTTATTAACTGTTTTGCAGTGAAACACTCTCTGAAGTATTTCTACACTGCGTCTTCTGGAGTCCCAAACTTCCCAGAGTTTGTGTCTGTTGGGCTGGTTGATGAAGTTCAGATGTTTCACTATGACAGTAACACCAGGAGAGCAGAACCCAAACAGGACTGGATGATCAGAGCCACAGCAGATGATCCTCAGTACTGGGAGAGGGAGACTGACGTCTGTATGGGTCACCAACGGCGCCACAAAGACAGCATTGAATATTTAAAGCAGCGCTTCGAGGGAACTGGTTTGTTTATGTTTCAGTTTTACTCAAAAAGCTGTTTTCATCGCATGGTGGGGCCCGAGAGGGGAAAAAAACCCTGATTACCGATATGCTGATTATTTGAGCTGGCATGAAATTAGAATAATTGTGGATTGCACACCGATTTTGCACCAGTATGACTATGCAAAGGTACTTAAAAGGGCTCTAGTTGCAAACAGATGTACAATACTGTTCAAACGTTTGGAATTGCCACAATAGCTTTATTCAGTGCAGTCAGAGAGCTGACTCTATACTTTTGAATGGTCTTTCATGCTTTTGGTTACAAGATGTTATTTTGTGTGAAGGGTTTGCAAAACAGACTAAGATACCTATGAGGAACAATTAAATGAAAATATTAGAAATCACTAGGCATTGGTAAAAGAGTTGGAAGGTTAGAATCAAATTCTGTGCAGATTTTGATAGAAACAATAATGCCTGTAACAAGCTGGAATCAACAGGGATGCTGTTTTTAGCAAAGCTGTTCTTTAAACTTCTGTATAGAAATAGAAGCTTAGTCTAGGGTTAGCACTATTGGATCACAGATTATCATATGAACATACTATAAACTGACAAAACACAGTTTAAACCTATTCAGTCAAGTAACTTGCTTATGTTGTTGAAAACTGCTCAGTAACCAAAGTTTAAAACTACTGTGAGGACTGTTCTGTGTAAATGATTCAGAATTACTCTCTTTTTTTTTTCTTTGAGAAAGTTTTACAAGTATTGCCGTATTTATGTTTTATAGTCTTTGTCAAAGCTGCAGATTTACCTCCGTCGATGTAAAGGGTTTCCTGTATTCTGAAGTGTCAGCTGGTGATGGGACTCAGGTCATCAGATCATCAGGTCACTCAGATGATCTGTAGAACATGGCAGATTCAGTGTAACTTGTAAAACAAAAACATAGCAGTATATTGGCTTGTGACTCGCATCTGATTGGCCCTTGTGTCCCCCTGCTACACATGAATCAGTGTTTGTCAGTGGTAAATATGTGATATCAACTGCTAATAGCTGACTGTGCTAAGATCTCACTTTGGTTTGCTACAATCTCTGTCTCTCTCTCAGGTGTCCACATTCTCCAGTGGGTGTACGGCTGTGACTGGGATGATGAGACTGATGATTCTGATGGTTATGCTCAGTATGGTTTTGACGGAGAAGACTTTATAGCATTTGACCTGAAGACAGTGGCATGGATCGCTCCAAAACAACAGGCCTTCCGCACCAAACATAAGTGGGATCGTGACAAAGCTTGGATATATAAGACAAAACACCCAGATTTGCATTGAGTGGCTGAAGAAGTATTTGGACTATGGGAGGAGCTCTCTGCCAAGAACAGGTAGAATTACCTAAATTACATGACCTCCGCCCTGTTACAGAAAGTGAAGTAAAAACTGATGAGTTGAGGGAAAAAGAGTTAATTTAAACTCTATGAACTAAGCCTGATCACTGGCAGGTTTTCTTTAACATACTCTGAGTTTCTCTCTGTCCCCTCCCTCTTACAGAGCCAGCACACTGTTTTATTTCAGTCAGTATCAAAGCACATATCAAGCACATTAATTAGCTATGGTTTACTGCAGTGGTTCCCAAACCTCTCTTATTACTTTAGCCTTTTCTGTCATTTAGTAAACTGACAACCTCTGCTTAAGTGACATATTTTATGGATATTTTATATTATATTAAACACTTTAAGAAGTTTGTGGAGTGATTTGGATGAATTTTAAGCAGATTGTTTCCTTTTTATAGAATTATCTGGCTGCATTATGTATTATTTTTTATCATTTTTAACTATCATATATATTTAAAAGGCTTCTTTTTAGACAAATTCCGTATTTTCTTGTCCTTGCCAACTGACCATTGTTCTGTTAGACAATTTACTTACAGAGCATTTTTTATTAAGTTTTCTTACACCTCTTATTTACTGTATGTCAGAATCCTAATCCTACTGGGACTCTGTGCACGCAACACAGCTGTCAGTTCCATTGATTGGTTGCCCCATGGAACATAATTATATGTATTATATATATAAACAATATTGGAGATTATGTGTATGAGATTTGTTGATAGTTCTGAGTGAGCAGGATTTGTGGTGCATCTGCAGAATGAAGTTGAGTTTTTAAATTACATAGTCTGAATGTTTTTTAACAGCAATTCACTGACTGTGTTTACATTTGTTACATCTGTCGAAGTAGCTGAAATAAAGCCACTGAATGAAATCTGTTGTATTTTAATCTCACATCACCAAACTGGATCAGATTGTGATCTTCCAATCATGTCTCTATGACTTTGATCTTTATATTTTTAAAATCTTTAAACATATTTGCCATCTTCAGTTGCTTACTCCCCGTCAGATTAAAGCTGAACAAATGTATTTCAAAGGCTATAGCCTACCATTTCTTTATTATCCATTAGGGAAATAAGTCTGGGAAACAATTCAAATTGCAGTTTTATTTTGGTGATAAAAAGTTGAAGTTCACAAATAAAGGTATATTTGTGGTCAAATTAGAGCTGGTATAGTTCCTCTTGTAAAATGGGTCTGCATGCAGCTTTGGAAGAAAAAGAAAGCTGAACATATCCAGGATATGATCTGGGAGAATAATGTTGTTTTGCTATAGGTTCCTTTCACTAATCTAACCCTTTTTACTCCATACATTGTGATCTATTGATATATGTAAGTTAAAATGAAATAGTTGTTTGAAAAAAAACCCCTCAAAATGGCATTATTAATAATTAATAACATTTCTCTCTCTCTCTCTCTCTCTCTCTCTCTCTCTCTCTCTCTCTCTCTCCAGAGCTTCCCTCAGTGTCTCTCCTCCAGAAGACTTCCTCCTCTCCAGTCAGCTGCCACGCTACAGGTTTCTACCCTGACAGTGCCACACTCATCTGGAGGAAAGATGGAGAGGGGATTCATGAGGACGTGGACCACGGAGAGATCCTCCTCAACCACGATGGATCCTTCCAGATGAGTGTTGACCTGAACCTTTCATCAGTCACACCTGAAGACTGGAGGAGGTACGACTGTGTGTTTCAGCTCTCTGGTGTGAAGAACAACATCGTCACCAAACTGGACAAATCAAACATCAGGACCAACTGGGGTAAGACTGGTAACAGTGATGAAGGTGGGAAACACACATTTATTTTACTGTAACAGTCCTGCATGTGTTCGTATGTGGTGTTGGATGAGAAGTTTTGTTTTGTTATATTGTTTTGTTGTCAGTTTTTTCATCTAGTTTCTTTTAATAATGTTAAGGCTTATATTGAATTTACAACAATGCACATGTCCACCTCTGGACCCTGAGGTATCAGCAGAACAAACACAATATTATTAAATCTTTTGGTGTCATTCATATTATAAAAGAAGTTGTATTTTAGTTTTTGAATTTTTTTTAGTATTTGTCAAATAAAAGTTTTCAAACTTTATCTCAGGCCATGTGCAAGCAGAGATTATAGGCGCTGTATTGACTTAACTAGTGGTCAGTTTGAGAAGATGAGTAGAGTTATTTAGTAACTGAATGAATGTATGTGAACACAGGATTGTGGTCAAATTGATGTTTTTTCTTTATCTGTACACGTTTTGATTTTTGTTGTTTTCTGCTCAACAGAGAAACCTGTTGACACCATCATCATCATAGCTACAGTGTTTGTTCTCGGTCTCATCCTCATTGTTGTGGTGTTTGCTGCAGTTGGATTTGTGGCTTACAAAAAGAAGAAAGATGAGGGACCCAAACACAAAGGTTGTTGTTTATACAGTGATATCTCCAGTTGTAGTGGGAGCAAATCAATGACAGGACTGCTTTATGGCAATACTGGATTTACAGGGTTAGGGTTACAAGTTCTGTTAATTCAAGTAGAGATTTTACATCAATACTAGTTAACTTTATTCATGATCTATGATGATGAAGATACAGAAAGATAGAAATACATGGTGAAAATAAATTGTCATAGTGTTTTAGAGAACTTCCCCTGACTCCCCTGTAGTCCGCCCCCTGGTAGAGATTACTGTGTGGAGTCAAAGCACTTCAATCTGTTTACCAAGCAGCATTTTATAACCACACCGACTGTATTAAAGGTCCGGTGTGGAAGATATAGTTACAGAATATGTCTGAAATGGAATATAATATGCATAACTATGTTTTCATTACTGTATAATCATCTGAAAATAAGAAATGTTTTTGTTAGAATGAGCCCTTTACATGTACAGACAGAATCCACCATGTTTCTACAGCAGCCCAGAACAGACACTAAACAATGGCTATAGATAGGGTATTTCACGTTTTTCATGTGTTTTACTGCAAACTTCTCCTTCATGCTAGGAAGGAGAGGGTGAGGCGAGGGGTTGCAGTCAGCAACTACACAGCTAGATGCTTACACTCTGTTCCTTTACACTCATTACATTTGCCAAAACCCTGAAAATGATCAAAATGTTGTCTTTCTTCTTTTGTAATATTTGTGTAAAGAAAGTCAGGCCCAAAGGTTTTGGTTAGTTGAACTTGTGTTGCCTCATTTTGATTAATTTTTTTCTATTCCTGTAGACTTGACGGCTTCAGCTGACACTTTGATGAGCAAACAAGGTTTATATCCATCCATCCTTCTGTCTGTCTGTCTGCCTGCCTGCCTGTCTGTCTGTCTGTCTGTCTGTCTGTCTGTCTGTACATAAATCTCTTCTATATTTTTGTCCTTCAGTTGATTGTTGTTCTAATTATTTTGTATTTTTTTATCTTCAGAGTCAGATGCTTCTTCTAGTGAACACCTTGAGAAACCAAACAGCACTTTGTCCATCAAAGGTAACTAATTGCTGTCAACATGATCCTTTCTCGAATCACATTGTGATGATATGATCTTATTAGGACAAACCCCTGTTATTAAAATTAATCATTTTGAGAAAGCTGCCATTAAAAGCTAACAATTACTTGTTGACGTTGATACTGAACTGATGCAGTGTTTCTAAGTATCTCCACATTACATCAGAGTGAAGTTTTTTTACCTTCATATATCCAGGGAAACTTTTTCTTTTGTTAAGGTTACCCACATTCACACCTGGGTGCTGCCCAGTATAACCACAGTCTGATTTGATGCCCACTGAGCAGCACTGGTGGTCATTTTCACCACTATCAGTAGTTTTGTTTTGCTATATCTCATCCCAATGTGTTCCAGATAATAGATGGCTTCCATCAAGCCAAACACAGCAGAAGGTGTAGATCTTCTGTTTTGGTGACAGTGGATCAGTGTGGTTCTGTAGTAAAGATGTGATATGAACTGATAATAGCTGACTGTGTTAAGATCTCACTCTGTTTTTTCTGCAGTGCCTGGTTTCAATTGCCTTTCTGAAACGTATAGTTATAACAGAGAAGAGACCCCAGTGGCAGACCTGAAAATATTTTCATCTTCAGAGTCAGATTCTTCTTCTAGTGGACACATTGAGGAACCAAACAACACTGAACTGACAATACAGATTGATCACTCCAGAACCAAAAGCTTTAAGATGTGACAGGAACATAGCTACCACAGCATAAATACCACTTACTTTCCAAGAGTGTAGGAGAAAGTACGGCGGATGTGACACTCATAGAAAACATAAAAGACCGTATCTACAGTGTTTGGTTTGTCTGTTCTGGGCTACAGTAGATTAACATGGAGGTTCAACATGGTGGACTCCATGGAAGGCCGCCTGCAGTGTCTGTAGATAAAAATGTCTGTAAATATATAAATAAAAATATGTCAATACATCTTTTTTTCACATTTTGTAAATTAATCTGTTGCATAAAAACATTCACTTGCGGGGGGGGGGTTACTACAACTTGTGTAGATTAAGATTTTATTCATAAATAAAGTGCTTCTAAAAATCCAGTTAAGAGTTATTTGTTTGTTTGTTTGTTTGTTTGTTTGTTGTTTATTTAAGGTTCATTCGTAAAATAAATCTTTCAAGAATTTTAGCTTTGTTAAAGGTATTTTTTAAGTTTTAAGGAGCTGTGAGGTTGTTCACTGACACTATTATACATTGATTTTATTTAATTATTCTTGATTTAATAAATACATATTACCAGAGTAATGGATTATTGTGATGTTTTTACTAACAGAAAGTCAGGTGACATCCTCAGGTGGTTTCCCATCAGCAGTTCAAAGGCAGATACATAGTTTGTCCACAGGGGGGCGCTGTCACACTGCTGACATCTCTGTAAAGGTGAACTCAGTGATCAACTCAGGTATTATTGATAAAGATAAAAGATGTGACACATGTTGCTTTGTTTGTGTAATAAACATCAATAAAATGATCTCAATGGAAGAAATGAGAACAAAAAGTTTCTACAACCTTTTATAAAGTGCTTCAGAAACAATAAATGAGGATTGAAACAGAGAATAAACGACGCCAAAGCGAGAGCAAAATGAAAAACAGCATCAGGTGTTCAAACATCAACGGCGGTGTTACATTTCTCTTGTTCAAGCAGTTTTCAGCGTCCACAGCTCCAAATGAGCTCAGAGGCATTTAGCCTGAAGGACAGAGCTGACCTCATCTGATGTTTGTGTTCAACAAGCTCTCTGACTGTCTTTCTGCTGGAGGTCAAATATTGTTTTATTGAAATTATCTTGTGTTTTATTATATTGTCTGTTCTGATAGTTGACCTGATTTGAGCCAAGACCAGTGAGTAGGCCTGAACTGAAACATACTAACACATAAATAAATACATTAGTGGATATGGACTTCAGAAAGGATAAAAGATGTTCTCCTCTGTCTCATTTAATAACCAGATGGTGTGATTGAACACAGATGTGTTTAAAATAACAGATAATAACAGTTCACAGTGAGAAACTGTACTGCTGCACATCAACTGCAGCTCTGAACCACTGGGGGGCGCTCCTCACCACATTTACTCACTATAACATCAATGACACTTTAATTTGTTGTTTCTGGATTTTTGATCAGAACAGTTTTCAACAGTTTGAACAGTTTTTAAGACCCTGCTGCATCCACACAAACTGCAGAGTGTCTGATCTGTAGCTGACAGTGACCTCTGACCTCCCAGAGAATAACACATTTCTGCACATTACATCACATTAACCTACAAAACATTGAACAAGATCTGAGCAGCAGAAGATTTAATTCTCCTTTCATATGTGAACAACGTTGAAACACCAGAATAAAGCCCTGCCTACATGTTCCCCCTCATCCTCTCACACACACTAAAATAAGATCATTTTACTTTCACTTTCGTTGATAACCTCAGTGGCTCAGTTTTACCTAGTTAGAAGTGACGTTCACGGTCGAGCTAAATTCCCATTGGCTCAGATGGAGGGTTGATCTCAGCGTCCCTTCGTCTCTTGTCCTCATTTCACCCGCGGAGCTCCAACTGGAAACAGTGTGTGTGAGTTTCTCTGGATAAAGAAATATCTCTTCTTCAGTTCATTAAATCCTCAGATTGAACACAATGAAGACCCTGATGTTTGTGGTCCTGCTGGGAATAGGTCTACATGGCGCTGCGGCAGGTGAGTTTACATTATTTTAAATCGATTGATTGTAAAAGATAAAAAATACTTCGTGTCTTTTATATTCTGTATATTTGAGTTTATTGTTATTTTAATAGTGTTTGATGTTTAGTTTCCAGGATATACTCACAGATAAAATAAATGTTTTAAAAAGGAACAAACCCATAATGTTAAAGTTAATGTTAGTAGATCCTGTCTCATTAATCCATAATAGTTACTGTTGGAAGAAAAGCTTGTAGGCTGTTTCTCAAAATGGCTGCTAAAAAGTGTGTTTTTATTTTCCATTATTTTAAAATATCAATACCATTAAGATCGATAAGTTCTGATCGATATTGATACTAAAATGGCAGCAGAACTACGCAGCAACAGTCCAACAGTCAGATAAATAAAGAAAAGAGTAAAAAACATTAAAACAAAGTGTTTCTGATCTAAAACTATATAAAGTGTATTTAACTATTTCAATCTTGTTGTTTATGATCGTTTTATTTAAATTAAAAGTGTGTTGTCGTTAATTTAGTGTGTTAATCATTATTGTAATTGTAGAAATTATGTAAATATTTTATATGCTGTTTTCACTCATTAGACATAATTAAAATATTTTCACAATCTTAAAACAAAACACTGTATTTAATCTGAATTAACAACATTTTGTGCACACAGAGAAACGCACATCTAATCAATGACCTAATAAACATAAATAGTATTTCTATTGTTTGACCCTTTATATATTTTCTTTAATTATATAATGTTTAAAATATATTTTAATCTATTTCCCATTAAATTACACAGTCTGACTCCACAAACTGAAACACTGATCTGCTTTAATGTAGTTCGTCCAGACTGAGTTTTGTTGTTTGGGTTTAATCACATCAGACTGACAGTTATTACATTTACTGTGTGTACAATAACATTCTGTTGAGTAGAGCTCAATCAATAAATCAGCCACTGATTTATCTGCAGATATTAACTTATTGCAGATATGTTGGTGTTTGTGTGAATGTCATCTAATAAATAACAATAAACTAAAGTACAGAAAGGCCAAACTAGGTTTAAGATAGTTTAGAAACAGTGTGATCATTACATAGTTTGTCCACCAGAGGGCGCTCACTAGTTTCCAGCATCAGTTGGGTTTTACTCATTGACAGTATATATAATATAAATATATTATTATACATATTATTATAATGTTTAAATCAAACATGTTTTATGAATCTGTCTATGAATAAATATATTTCCTGTTAATAATCGTAATAATAGTGCAGTTTAACACAGAAATAAGATCGACATGAACTCAGACAGCAGAGGACAGTGAAGGATCCTAAAATAGACGATAATTTAATGGTTAAAATCACCTGCAGCAAATAAACTCTGTTGATATTTAAAAAACAACCCAGAATAAACTTTAAGAATCAGGACAAAAAGTGAATTAACATCAGTTCATGATGGAGAAAAGGCTGGAATTTAATAAAGGATATTTAATTTAATAAAAATCTGCTTTTAATTCAGTTTATAAATTATAACTGAAAGAAACTATAAATATATATAATAATATATAAAAATATAACTTAAGAGAACTTTATAAAATATAGAGCCTGTCTGTTAATATTTCTTATGGGATTGTAATAAAACACAGAATATTTTACTTTATACAAAATATTAGTTATCAAAGATATTGTCAGTTTAACTTAAATATAATTATTTAGTTTACACAAATCAATAAATCAAGATATATTAAAGTCAGTTACAGATATTTATTTTCTTGTTTGTATTTTTAAAACAAACTTTATAGTCATGTTTTGAATGTACTGTAGTTCTCTTTGATTCTGTGTGCAGGACAATAACATTGTTCAGTGATTTATAAAACTGAAATGTTACATTAATGTTTTCTTACAGTGACTCACTCTCTGAAGTATTTCTACACTGCGTCTTCTGGAGTCCCAAACTTCCCAGAGTTTGTGGCTGTTGGGTTGGTCGATGAAGGTCAGATAGATTACTATGACAGTAACACCAGGAGAGCAGAACCCAAACAGGACTGGATGAGCAGAGTCACAGCAGAGGATCCTCAGTACTGGGAGAGGCACACTCAGATCTATCTGGGTAACCAGCAGACCTTCAAAGCCAGCATTGAAACTGTGAAGCCGCGCTTCAACCAAACTGGAGGTTTGTTTAAGTTTCACTTTCTACTGATAAAATGTTGTTTATATTTTTATCTTGTATTTTAGTAAACAGATGTTACCACTCACACTGAAACACACACTCACACACACACACTCACACACACACACACACACACACACACACACACACACACACACTATTAAGTGTGTTTTATTGACGTACATTAGGGGTGGGTAAAAATATCGATACGGCAATATATCGCGAGACACCACGCCGAGATATTAATTAATGTCAGCCGTCCCACTCGGGGCTCCTCAGAGTTCACCGAGCTCAACGGGGGGGCACGTACGACCCGCAAAACAAAGATGGCTGCGCCCATATTGAGATGTGTTTTCTCTGTATTTGTCCTACGTTGGTCGTTTTAATGTCGATTTTAAATCCTCTTACACACTGTTTACATTGCTGCTTTAGTCCGGTCACCAATTTATACATTGCACGGTGTTGTTGTGTGTACAATGTAAAGTTTTGTTTGCTAAATAGGCTAATGTAGCTAACAATAACGCTAACCTGCCACTGGAGGCCCCTGGTGGCCCCTGGTGGCTCCTGGTGGTCCCTGGTGGCCCCTGGTGGCTCCTGGTGGCTCCTGGTGACCACTGGAGGCCCCTAGAGGCTCCTGGTGGCTCCTAGAGGCCCCTGGTGGCCCCTGGAGGCTCGAGACAAACGCTACAGCACTTGTTGAAACTGAAATAGGCGATCTTGAGTTCTTGCATCGTAGCAGATCTCAGGTAAGCTTTAATGAGTTTGAGCTCGGAGAATCTTCTTTCAGCAGCAGCCTCTGTAACAGGAAGAGTTCGGTGTTACAGTCTAATAGTAACAGAAATGATTCCAGGAATAAAATGAAATAATAAAAATGAAAAACCTAAGAGATGCATTACTTTCACTGTACTGTACATGAATGATATACAGTGCAATTTCTTCTGATATACAAATTACATTAGATTGAATGTTATTGTCATTACAGTGAAATGCTGATTATCAGAATGTAAAGAATCAGTAAACTGCAGAATAATATAACATATGGGAATGTATTAACATTAATGATGTGCACTTTAACATGGATGTAAAGTTTAACACTATAAACACACTTTAGACAATACTGAACTGTAACACAACAAACAACAAGGCTTACAACTCTAATATATAAAGGTGTGTGAAAGGAAAAGCATCTGACTGACTGTTACAAGCAGAGCAAACGTTAACTAAACAATAATAAATACAAATAACAATGTAAACAAATGTAAACAGCTGCTGAATAGATCTAATCTTTACAAATGTCCCTGAGAAATATAATAATATAATAACAATAAATATATATAATAATTCATATTGTTAATGTTATAATCCAGCCCATAAACAGCTGAGACACTTTATATTTATTATTCACTAAAACTGACACATGTAAACACAAACAGCGTCACAGCAAATAAACAACAACAAACCTCATCGCTGCTCATCACAAAGAGCTGCTAAACATCCTTTTAAATCTCCCGTCTCTGCTTCTGTCTGTTGTCTTTGTAAACCTTTGTACTTAAACACTACAACACATAATTAGTTCCGTCTCGCTGTAAACATACAATTCAGAAGAAACAAATAATAAAAAGTGCTAATACAGAAAATAAAGTGGCGACAGGGGCAGTTACACCCATCGTGGCGGCCCCTAGATGGACGGCGCCCTTAGCATTAGTCTATACTGCCTATGCCACGGACCGGCACTGGGTCGGACCGACGGATCAATGTGAAGATTTAACTTTAGTCTCTGGGAACTTGTGATGGACATTTTCACTGTTTCTGAACATTTTACAACATAAACGATTTATTGATTAATCAGAATAAATAGTCATTACCTAATCAATAATGACAGGAATAATTAGTTTGAGCCCACAATATGTAGTAGAATACAGATTATATTATATTAACTCTGCTGTACTGATACAGTCTGTCCATCCCATAATATAAAAGGACACATTTGGAGATTTCACTTTTGGCTCTGGGAACTTGTGATCGACATTTTTCACAATTTTCTGACTTTAAACAAAAAATAAAAAAGTAACTCAGACATACTTTAATAATCCCAGAGGGAAATTACTTTCGTTACATTACTCCATATGTAACAGACATACATATATTAAGAATAAATATATTTATATATACTCGGTTCTCCGCGTGGCTCCGCGGTAAAGCCGTTAGTCGTTCATCTTGTTGCTAGGAGACCGTACATTCACCATAACAACAGAGGGGAGACTCGGCTTCAATCTTCTCCATAAACCCGTCCCGTCTCCACCCTCCTCTCTTCCCCCGACGTTGCTTCCCTCCTCTTCATCCCCGGTGTGTTTCCTCCAGAGTTCAGGTGGTCAATCAGCGGCTCTGGCCACTATACCGGCCGCCATTAGCGCCATCAGCTGTTCTCCGGAGTAAACAACGGCAGCGTGTCCCGGTGGAAGCGGCATTAAAACACCAAATAAAACACAAAAACTCTCTCAGACAACATCGTTAGAGAGGACAGGACTTCATAGAGTCACAGTGAACAAATAACAACCAACAAAAAGACAATAAAAGTTAAGAAGTTAAAAAAAAAAAAAGCAGACTCAAAGGCTGGAGTGACGTAACAGGCAGCATGCAGCTTTCACATCGATTAATCAATAACTAATTGATAATGAAAATAATGATTAAATTGAGCCGTAAATATTCAGTAGAACAACAGATTAGATTAGATGAACTCTGCTGTACTGACCACAGTGTGTTGGTCCGTCCCATCAGCAGCATCAAGACAACATCTGCAGGAGGAAACAGCTGTTGGTCGTATTGATTGATTGACTGATGGATGGACCAATCAGGACACACAGACTGCCTCCCAGTCTCCATAATGGTCCTGATGGTCTCTGCCTTATTCTGACCAGTTGTAGTAACACAGTGCTGAACAGGACTCACTGTCCTGGCTGAGCAGCTGGAGTCTGGGAACTCATCCTGGACTGAAACTGTCCTTCAGTGGAAGCTTCTAGAGCAGCTTCAGGACAGTCTGTAGTTTCTCACAGGAAGAGGATATTGTTGGACTGGTCCGCTGGCTGCAGGGTCTCAGTGGGTGTTAATGTTCAGACCAGGATCAGGTTTAATCTGTGTGTGTGTGTGTGTGTGTGTGTGTGTGTGTGTGTGTGTGTGTGTGTGGAGATAAACTGTTGGTCTCAGTGGAGTCAGTGTGTCTCTGTGGTAACAAAGAGGATATGAACTGTGTTAGGATGTCACTCTGTTTCCCAGCAGTCTTTGCTTCTCTGTGTCTCTCTAAGACGTCCACACTGTCCAGATGATGATTGTCTGTGAGTGTCTTCCATCGAGCCAATAACAGCAGGAGGTGTAGATCCTCTGTGTTGGTGTCTGTGGATCAGTGTGTCTCTGTGGTAAAGATGTGATATCAACTGATGATAGAAGACTGTGCTGTGATCTCACTCTGGTTTAATACTGTTTCTGTCTGTCTCTCTCTCAGGTGTCCACCTTTACCAGAACATGTACGGCTGTGAGTGGGACGATGAGTCTAATGAGGTTAATGGTTTTATGCAGTGGGGTTATGATGGAGAAGACTTCGTAGCATTTGACCTGAAGACAGAGACATACATCGCTCCGACACCACAGGCTGTCATCACCAAACACAAGTGGGATAATAACAGAGCTCTCATAGCACAGACAAAACAATACCTCACCCAGATTTGCATTGACTGGTTGAAGAAGTATGTGGACTATGGGAGGAGCTCTCTGCTGAGAACAGGTAGAATCACATGACCTGATGTAGTTTAATGGACACAACAATCTTCATCTTCCTCTTCAGTTTCTAACCAACAGTAACATCACAATAAATATCACCAACATACAGACTCACTCTGTCTCACACTAATTGTCCTCACTCTCTAATCTACCTCTCTTCAATCTTCTTCTATCGCCCAGTATACTCGACGCACTCGAGCTGTCGCACGACACCGTGACGTCAAAATGACGTAGATCTCGTTGGCGCGCACCTTTTTTTTTTTTTCAGCTGCGCGCGACAAACCGGAAACAGGAAGATGGACGATCTGTACGATCCTTCAATAAAGGAGCACAGAGACGCCCAGAGTTGCCGGAACTTTTTCTTCTTCTAGTGCGTAGAAATAGCAACGTCGGTAGCCTTTCCTCACTAGCGACACTCTGTTCAGGAGAAGACTGCAACTAGTGCCGCGACCACCACGCGCAAGTATAGATAGTCACGGTGCTCCCGTGACGTCACGTTGTCGCGCGACAGTTGGTCTGCGTCGAGTAGACTTCAATGAGGTTTATCTGCTTTTCATACATGTATTTAGTGTTTGTTACAAAAACATTTAAACTACATTACATCAAAGAGAAATTATAATGTTAATATAAGTTAATACAGTCTAAATAGTTTATACTATAAACATTCTCTCTCTCTCTCAGACCGTCCCTCAGTGTCTCTCCTCCAGAAGACTCCCTCCTCTCCAGTCCGCTGCCATGCTACAGGTTTCTACCCTAACAGTGCCACACTCATCTGGAGGAAAGATGGAGTGGAGCTTCATGAGAACGTGGACCACGGAGAGATCCTCCTCAACCACGATGGATCCTTCCAGATGAGTGTTGACCTGAAGCTTCCTTCATCAGTCACACCTGAAGACTGGAGGAGGTACGACTGTGTGTTTCAGCTCTCTGGTGGGAAGAACGACATCGTCACCAAACTGGACAAAGCAGAGATCAGAACCAATGAAGGTAAGACATTTATTGTTGTATGTTTATGTACTTTTATGTGTGTTGGATGGGAAGTTTGGTTTCCTCATATTGTTTTGTTGTCAGTTTCTTT
>NW_026136724.1:0-59780 GCF_905237075.1 Dicentrarchus labrax
TACCTTGATTACCTTTAAACAATTTAGCATGGGAGGTGAATTGGTAGGAGCCTACTAAATATGACATTTCTCTGCATTTACTTCGACTAGATAATCTGATCCGAGAGGCCAAGTTCAGTTAACTCCCATACATACTTTTTAATCACCACCTTCCTTTTCAGTACATAAAAACACACAATGATTTGCAATATGAATAAATAGTACACACACAGCTTCAATGCAAAAAAATAGGGGAACATTTATTCAACATGACCCAAATAAAATGTAAATAAAATAAAGAAAATACCCGGGGTTTTTACTTTGTTCAGTTTATGGTACCATGAATGCTGGCGCGCAGTTGGAGCTCATATGAAGATCTTTTTGATTATACTCACACTGGATAGAAACGTTGTTTGTTTAGTTCAAAACCTCTGTCCACTGGCAGCTGATGAAAGTTGTGCTCCTCCATAGCAACGGCTAATGCTCGTCCTAGCAACAGTCCACACGAGGCACTTGTCTTCTTCGTCCTCTTAGCAGAGTCCAGACTCATAAACACCCTCAGCGTTTTTAATTAAAGAAATAAAGTAACTTTAACACTATTTTATAAACTTATGAACAGCACAGTGTTTCTCCGTCTCTCTCTTTAATCCCGCCCTCTCAGAATCCGGTAGTTTACCCCATACTCATCCCTAATAGACCCTGATTGGACAAATGACAGATTGACACCTGAATACTCAAATAAACAACAAAACATACGGCAGGAGGCGTTCAAGGACTGCTCAGAACACAGGAAAATTCATTATCTGCTAAAAAAACATAGGAAATATACTGTAGCGACCCTGCAGTAATGTTCTGTTATATTGTCAAATGTTCTGAGTTAATGACATGTTTGGGATTGAATGAGTAGGTAGGGGATGAGGGGTGTGCGAGTGCGCGTGCTTTGTGTGTGTGAGCGAGCCTGAGGTAAGCGCGAAGGACAGGTAGAGACAGTTACGGCTCACTTTATGTTTTGGTTGTTTTGGCGTGGTTACGGCCGACAGTGACCTGTACTGTTCCAGCAATAAATGTTGGCTTGCTGAATAACTTTGTCATCTTTTTCAACACGTCCTGGCGGACGCTACAATACATTTCCCTGTTTTAAACCGAACTGATCTCACATCAGTAGTAATTTATATATTTGTTGACTAAAACCCTCATAAAAGAAACAAAATGTAACCAAAAGTAGCAGGGTACTACACAAATAATATGCAATAAGGTATACAATCAGAAGTTCTCAGTACAGCAGTATAATTCAATCAGGTGCTGGTCAAACACAGATGATGCCAAAGAATCATCTTTGAATATTTTATACTGGCCACCACCAAAACAATTAAATTAATAATTATTGAATTAATTAATAAACATAGTTAAATACTTTTATTGTTATTTAACCATGTACATCAGCACAGTCTCAGCTTTTATCTCATTCTGTTTCCACAGAGAGCTCAGTCACACATCTCTCCTACAGACACTGAAAACCATTTCATCATCTTATTATGATGAGGATTGGATGTAGTATACAGTAGATCTATGTAGCTTTATGGGTGATCTGTACTTAAGTTTTCAGTGTAGTTTGTAAGACCTTGTAGACACCTGCTGTTTATTTGGTAAAATTATACTTTACAGACACATAAGTTGTATGTACAAAAGATAAAACATCAGACTTTATGATCACTCTGTAAAATATATCAGTGATGTGTGAATTCAACCAGCTGATCTGACTGAAACCTCATATTCTTTGACTGTTTTACAGATAAAAATATTATCCTGGTGAGCCCTGTCCATCCTGTGACTGAGGGAGATTCTGTTAGTCTGAGCTGCAGATTGAGAAGACAAACATTTGAGTCCAATGTGTTTTTCTATCAAAATGAGAAACTGATTCAAAATGATACCAGAAGGGAGCTGAATATCTCTGCAGTGTCAAAGACAGATGAGGGTTTCTACAAGTGTCAATACTCACAACAAGTGTCAGCACAGAGTTGGATGTCAGTTAATGGTGAGTAGGGTTAAAACATTTTCTGCATTTTCTTTGAAATAGCATTAGTTTCAGATAGTTTCAACTGTTGCATTAAGTAGAAAAGACTGTTTCCTTCTGAGCTGAAGAAAGTCTGCATCAGTGGTTGTGATAGTCATGATTTATTGTGAATGGGTAATAGCACACTGTATACTGACATATTTGTGTATATATTGTACCATACAGCATTTTCATTCCACATTCACCACATGCATAGCATTAAAACAGGGATTTTCATTGTGTATGTGTTGTTTACACTTCTAGATTTATAAATGTATATGTATGTTTTGTCTTTACTATGGCTGGATGTGACATGACTCTGAAGTTTATTAACAGTTCTTATGTATTATGTATTATTATAGCAGTGTCCAGGCCTGAAAGCTCTTCCTCTCCTGTACCGATGATTGTTGGGCTGGTTTGTGGAATCGTTCTCATCATTCTTCTGCTCCTTTTGTATCGCTACAGACCGTCCAAAGGTGAAACCTTCTTCTACTATTATAATTTATCATTTAATATATTATATATATTTCATTTTTTATTAGATTTTTTTAATGCTTTAATTATTCAAAGACACATACATCTTTTGATTTTTTTTACACAGGTTCATGCTGTATCAGGTTGGTTGAACACTCTCTTCTCTCATTTTGAACATAACAACAATATTACATGTTCTTATTTATATGTGTTGTATTTGCTTCATGTTGTAGATCAAACCAGTCTGAGAGCATCAATCAGGACTCCGACACAAATCATGAGGTCTACGAGAATGAGGCTCAGCTATACTCCACCCTTCTCCATGGTAAACATTGAAACTAATCATATATATGTGTTTATATGCATCTTTATCTTTAAAGACACATTCATAAAAAAATCTGATGATGTTT
The DNA here is from genome assembly GCF_905237075.1 of Dicentrarchus labrax. Classification (NCBI taxonomy): domain Eukaryota; kingdom Metazoa; phylum Chordata; class Actinopteri; family Moronidae; genus Dicentrarchus; species Dicentrarchus labrax. The sequence goes on from NW_026136724.1 coordinate 2,917, forward strand.
AATTGGTATCATGCAATTAAATTGATTAATCTTGTCACTGCTCTATAGGTGATGTTTCTCTGTATGAATCAATCAAACGTCCTGAAGACACTGAAAACGGTACAGTTCATACCTTTTTTAAACAATTCTCTCTCAAATCTAAGTGAAAATATTTTAGATATGAGCTTTCTTTTGCTCTCAGTAAGCAAATATGGCTGCCAGTGTACTTGAAATACGTCAGGATGTCCGGCTACCAGAAGCCTTAAAACAAGATTCAATTACTTAAAATGATATTTTCGGTATTCTTGTTTCTTTGTTTGTCTGAACCTGAAATCTTCAAGTTGGGAGATGTGTGCTAACTATTGAGCCACCATCCCAAGATACTACTGGCTCTAACCACAGCAATGTCGATCAGTGGCTTCACCACTTTGATCCACACTAAAATATCTCATTAACTATTTTAAACAGACAATCATATCACAAGATAGTATTGTAAAATTAATTAGATTCATCTGAACCTGTCTTGATTTCCACTGCTCTGTAGGTGATGCTTGTCTCTATGAATCAATCAAAGGCTCTGAAGACACTGAAAATGGTACAGTACATAACTTTTGGTCCAGACAGTAATATCTCATCAACTGTTGTACAGACCTCATGTTCCCCAGATGACCCACTGTATTTATTCTACCATCAACAATAATCAACAGTAATTAGATGGATTGGGGCAAAAACTACTACTTATTGAAGCATGGCATCAAAAGCTCTACCTTGTGGCCATTGATAAAACACCACAATATGTTTTGAATGCATTATGTATTTACATTATTTTGAATTGACATAAAACAACTAGAAAAAATAAAATCTTGCAGGCGGATTATTTTATAATTTTTACATCCTGTCTTGGCTTGGAGGGGCATGGAGGTCTCAATCTCAATATGATCTGATTTAAGGGGACTGATTACAAGGGATTATTATAAAATCCTCTAATTTGATAGAATACTTTAGAGATTTCTTTGACAACTTTGTTTTTTGTCTGATTGTTTTAACAGGGAAATAAAATGAACCAGAGGAGAGCTCTGTTTACTCTGATATGAAGATAAGAACTGCTGTCATGCTCAGAGTTTGTATTGAAATCATCACACAGGATTATGGGTCAGCATGCAGTTCAATTGATGTCAGTCAATGTCAAAAAAGTTTAATTTCAGAAATGTTACACACAAATATATGGCCTTTTAGTCTTTTGACTATTTTCCATCTCACAGATATATCATGAAGCTAAATTGTTTTTGTCTTTTTTATATTGTACGACTTTGTATTGTACTTCTTTTTTAACATGCTACTTTACAGTTGTGAAAAAACACAATACCTTATTTTTTATTGTTTGTATTATGATTTACAATTATGTTTTAAGTTTTTATTATTATTATTATTATTATTATTATTATTATTATTATTATTATTATTATTATTATTATTCAGGTGAATTTGCAGCTTTAAAGTCAATATCTTTTGCATCAATAGACTATTTTTCCAGCAGTGAGTTGTCAGTTGTGTTTTTAATTGCTAAATTTGTTCTCAATCTCAATTAAGCACAACAGAACAAAACACATGCAACAGTTTATTTAATTAGATTTTCCTCTGATGCATTTGGTATCTGAAGTGATTGTAGTAACATATAAGGTAAAAAGGCATTTCAAATTACAGATATCTTTAAACCATTTTGTAAGTATGCAGCCCACATAAAGTCTTAAAAATTAAAAATAAAATGTTGTAAAACAATAACACCAGCGATTTATAACATTGTTGTTTCACAAATCACCCGATTTTAAGTCTTGATATTTGGTCTTTCTGTTAGATTAATGTCTGATAAGATGTTTAAAATTTGCCGAATTAAATGAATAATTTTTTTTCTTGAAAGTTGCAATATGTAAGAATTGGTTCAGCTCAACATTCTGCTGTGTTACTGTCGCTGTCCAATGTGCTGATCCTGGATCACCCAGGAAGACTGAAGCTGTCCTGGGTGATGATGCCTGTTGTCAGCGGTATTGTAGAGAAAAGTATCCCATCACCCCAGGACATAATGTTTGCATGTCAACTCTTGGTTTCAAGTTTGACCACAACTCCACCCGCAGCAAGTGACTGAGCACGAGCGAAACTGAAATAGTATCACAAACAGAAGTGAATGTGAAGAGAGCCAAAGCACATGTCTGTTTGAATTCGTCTCTGTTTTCCCTTTGTCGTTATGGGGTATTGAGTGAATGAGGCAAAAAGTGAATACAAACAATTTTAGCATAATGCTGCAACATTATAAAATGTTGCAAAGGCGAAGGGGTCTGACTCTGATTACTTCCTGAATGCACTGTATAAACACAAAACACGCTCATTGTAATACAGGCACTGCTGCAAGAACAGAGGGCAAATACTGCATCACATGCACAAATTAACAATAAAATGTTAATAAATGGTGTGATATGGTTAAATTCAATAGTCTTGTGTTTAATGGATTTGCAATAATTATTTATCGTTAATGACATTTTAAAAATTTTTTGTGACCAGGAACAAACCTTTTCACCATAGACAAGCTAATATATGTCAGTGGGCAGGAAGTGTAAACATGTCAAAATATGCTGTGGTCAAAGCCACTGCACTTATGAGTTTTGAGTAAAAGGACAGAACAACAACACACATGCAACAGTTTATTTAATTAGATTTTCCTTTGATGAATTTGGTATCTGAAGTGGTTGTAGTAACATATGAGGTAAAAAGGCATTTCAGATTACAGATATCTTTAAACCATTTCATAAGTATGCAGCCCACATAAAGTCTTAAAAATAAAAATAAAATGTTTTAAAACAATAACACCAGCGATTTATGACATTGCTGTTTCACAAATACAGTAAGTCTTGATATTTGGTCTTTCTTTTAGATTAAGGTCTGATAAGATGTTTTAAATTTGCCAAATGAAATGAATAATTTTGCTTCTTTAAAGTTGCAATATGTAAGAATTGGTTCAGCTCAACATTCTGCTGTGTTACTGTTGCTGTCCAAGGTGCTGATCCTGGATCACCCAGGAAGACTGAAGCTGTCCTGGGTGATGATGCCTGTTGTTAGCGCTGATGGGCAGGGTTACAATTAGTGCTGCTTGCTCTGTAGGAATTTTAATTACATAATAATGCAACACGCCTGATAGGAGGAGAGGAGTAGGCTTTGTAACTGTGGCATCCTTTTAAATTTAATGGATGGAAACTGGACGACATGTTGGTAGAAATATGTCCAGAGCTGCAGAGACTAACATGTGGTACTAAGAGGGAGAGAGAGAGAGAGAGAGAGAGAGAGAGAGAGAGAGAACCTGTTTGAATGTATCTACATATATGTATAAGACAGAGGGGTGCATGGATAAGAAATCAAGGTGTTTGACCACCAGGGTGCCCAGGTGGTCGTAATGTTATGGCTGATCGGTGTACCTATAAATAAAGATATAACATTTGCAGACATGTTTATACACACAGCACACACCCTCATCAAAATACAGGGCATTGGATGGAACAACAGCTGGAATATACTGCATAACATGCACAAATTAACAATACAATTATACTATATGGTGTAATATGATTAAATTCAATGGTCTCATGTTTCATAGTTGTGCAATAATTTATTTTAAAATTATTGATTGAATGAGGGAAAAGTAAATATAGACAATTTTAGCATTAGGCTGCAACATTAAACACAAATTAAATATAAAATGTTAGTGTATGGTGTGATATGGTTAAATTCAATATTCTTGTGTTTCATGGATTTGCAATAATTAATAGTGGGCAGGAAGTGTGAACATGTCAAAATATGCTGCGGTCAAAGCAACTGCACTTTGAGTTTTGTGTAAAGGGGGAAGGAAGAAAGAACAGGCTATATTCAGAAGGAGAAGTTGATGGAAAACTCACATTTATATGAAATGTTACTTCTCTTTCTCTCTCTGCTTTATTATTGCAAAGTAGAAACATTTCTCAGAAGCAGAGCAGCAGAGCGACAGTGTTGGTGCTGGATGTGAAGATGGGGCACACTTTGCTCTGTGTGCTGGGGTTATTCTGTGAGTACATCAGTGACTTTCTGATTTATCAACCTGGTAGTTTTATAGATTTATAAGCATAATCTTGGTTGCTGATTTGGTTTGGTTCAGAGTGGAGGACTGTGTTAGATACTCTACTAGAATAATTATTTTTTCATTAGGTTTTACACACATATTGGCACCATGCATGTACTGTATGTGGTCTAAGGCAGTGGTTCTCAACCTTTTTGGTGTCAAGGACTGACAAATTGATACACATCAGGCTCCGGACTTGTATTTAACTGAATGTCTCATCGATCCCCATCAGATAAGATTTAGTTATTCCATAACTGTGTGCACTGTTCATGGGCAGATTAACAGTGAAGAGTGTGACACCAACAGATGAGTCATTCTTATACAGTCTCTAATTGGGCTAACTTCTAGTCAATAAATAATGGTTATTCCACAGTTTTCTGAGGACGCCCTGTGGAACACCCCAGGTTAAGAACCACTGGTCTAAGATATTACAGCTCTGTAGCTCTGTCTTTAAGTTTATTGCTTTTGTTATTTTATATATTTCACTTTAAAATGTTTTATCTGTATTTGTTTCCTATCTCTTAAATAACTCCCAGAATATCATCACAGAAATGTTTGATACTGTTGATTAACTGAACAGTAGTTGTCACTGATGAAACTTCAGCTGGATTTTAAATGTGTTTGATTATCGTCTGATGATGTTGTAATCTTTATTTTAGTGCTGAACACACTCCTCTGTGGACATGCTGAAGGTGACTAATTGTTTTTTTCTGTTTTTTTAAATACTCACTCACTCTTTTTGTGTAGTGACATGGTGTGTTGGCCAGTGTGTTTTTAGTATTACCTGTAGGAGCTGCCAAATGTTCATGTATGTTGTAAACATGTAATCAATAATTTTGCTGCATGTCACATCCCCTCTCTCTCCCATGATTTCCTGTCTCGTAACTGTCAAATAAAGGTGTCTATGCTGGTAAAATAATATATTTTTTAAAAAGTCATTTTTTCACCTATCACAGTCCTCAAGTATCTCTGGTTATTTTAACATGTCTATTTTTAATCAGTAATTATGTTCAGGATAGGGTACAAATTTTCAATTTCAAAATGATTAGTTACAAAGTGAATTTGTGGTCAGTATTACAACTTCCCTGTTATTTAAATGGAAGGCACTCATAATGTTGTGTAAACTGAAAGATAAAATGTCACAACATACCCTGAGGTCCAGGTGGGGCAGCATGTACTCTGTCATCGGTGTCACCATCACCTGCTGACATCCCCTCTGAATCACTTTGCTCACTAGATGAAGTACCTGAAGTAGTAAAAACAATAACCATTACACCCATAGACTGTATGTGGACAGATTAGTGTCACACATTTCCCTTTGTCTTTTCATAATGTTTTGTATTGAGATTTAAAGAATAGATTGTCTATGTTTAAGTGTGGGGTTTGCTGTGTATTAGCAAATGAATAGCATACACTTTGGGCAAAATTGGACCGTCCTTTTTAAATTAAATCAAGTATGAGAGTACACGACAACTTCAGGTAACTGTTCATGAATGACATATCTGGACATAACAGAACTTGACATACCATGCTTAGCAGGTGGAGCTCCAGACACTGCTGGATCCTCCTCTGAGTGTGGCTGGTCAGCTGTGGGAATACACAGATATCTGAGAAATCTGAGACATCAGTAGGCTGGAGGTTCTGCCACACACACACACACACACACACACACACACACACACACACACACACACACACATATATATATATATTATATGTATTTATTTTTTACACTCACACAGTTATACATACATACATACATTGTGTGTGTGTGTGTGTGTGTGTGTGTGTATTTATGTATTATGCACATTTTATTATTGTTCTTCTGTCTTTTACAACTGTTTTAACTATTGTTCTTGTGTAGTGATGTTTCAGACAGTTGTAATTGTATAACTGGAGTGACAAACAACTTGAATGTGAGCCTACATGGTAAATTCAAACTATCCAAGCATGACTTACCATCCTGTGCAGGAGGAGCTGACTGCTCTTCATCACTACTGCTGTACCTAGGCTACTGACTTGACTGAGCCTTTTCACTGCTGCTGGTAGAAGCTGTGGCTGGCTCTGACTCTTTTCTTTTTTTGAAGAAGCTCTGCTTCTCTTCATAACTATTCTCTTAATATCCCTGGGGGAAATGTTATTCAATCACTCAATCAATCAATCATTCAGTCAATTCACTTTGAAGTAATAGCTATAACTACAAACCTCAAGCAGGATCATTGTCAAATTGGGTTAGAATCAGTGTGCAAAATACAGGTGTTCGTGGGGCTCTGGAACCCCTTAAATAACAGCTTTGACTCCATTAAAATGTCAAAAAGAAAGGAGGTGTCAACAATGTGCCTAATTATGTCTATTTATAGGATCTACAAGGGTTAATTTCTACATAACTACAACTCTTACCACTCACTTTTAATAACACAATTAACACATATTGCATCTCAAGCATTTGTGGCATTTGAATGCAGTTTGCTCCGCCTCTGCCTATTTAAACGTCTAAAAATATGTGAACTGTGAAGATGGCTTATTGATACAAACAAAAAGTCCTTTTCTCCAAAATGTTTAAAACGGACCAAAAAAGCAGCAGGTCTGATGCTCCTCTCATGGGTCACCTGACCTGCATGGCCAAATGTCCGCTGAGCAGAAATCAGCTCTCACAGCCTCAGTACGACCATTACTGTGTTAGTTAAACATGTAAAACTGGCCCTAAAACAGTTGATCAGCTATCATCATTGATTGACAGCATTTCTCTTGTTTCTTGTGTTGACGAACTTGACCAACTACCTATCAGATCTGGGGTGGCCCCAGAATCGCCATTGATTACAAGTGATTGATATGAATCCTACTAACTAAAAAAAATGTATATTTCAAATGAATCTCAAGATGTTGCATATTCTTCCACCAAACTTAAAAACATTTGAAAAAGGTGAGTACTAATTGTTTTGGTCTTTTTTGATTTTTATTTTTATTTTATTATTTATGGATTCACCTGATTGTTTTAACAGGAAACAACATGAACCAGAGGAGAGCTCTGTTTACTGCGATGTGACAACAGGAACTGCAGATACAGTCAGTCCCAACAGTCATGCTCAGTTTGTGTTGAAATGTGTCACATGTCAGTCACTGTGGGTAGCTACTACATACTACCACTGGGTGTCACCAGACAAATTCTACACATGTATACACTGTATACACTGTATGTGGGCCTTTTAGACCTTTTGAGTTTGTCTGTTCCATATACAGAGTGTGATGACTGCTGAGGCATATTTCCATTTACTATTGATACACTGTATTAGTATTTTTGTATTGTATTTTATTTCATTAGTTTTTACAATTTTTGTATAATACTTTGAATGGGAGTTGTCAACTGTTAGCAGTTGGATTGGCCTTTCATTTCCAGGTGACTGTGCGGCTTTAAAGTCAACATCTTTTTCAGTGTTTCAATGATTACTTTATTATATGTAAAGATCTGCTGTTAACATGTACACGTCTTTTTACAAATGTATTATAGCTACTGTAAATATTTTATTTCCCTCCAAAAAGATTTCTTCTTACTGTCTTAATCTGTATCAGTGACAACAGATATTTAGGACATATTGTTGATGATTCTTTTGTTTGCCTCCTTTATGGTTACGGGTTATGTTGTATAGTACAGGTTATTTCCTGTTTTATGTTGACAGAGTCCTTCCTTGTGTCTTGTGTAACCTCACTTCCTGTCTTTGTCTGTTTTCCCACCAGGTTTGATTGTCTGGTCCGCCCTGATTAGTTTCACCTGTAGTTATCCTCCCGTTTGTGTGCGTTTCTTTGTCTTAGCGCCAGTTTGTATTTGTCAGTCGGTGTCAAGTATTTCTGCCCTTTCCCTGTGTTTATTTTACAAAGAAATGTATAATTTATCGAACACCCTCCTGTGCATACAAGGTTGTTGGAGAAGGGCAGCAGGCAAGGAAGTTCTTGTGAACTTGTAAGGTGGCTGTCGAAAAAACAAAGTTGAGTGCACTGAGACTCATTCATGCAGCCCTAGATATTGAAGTCTGACTGTATGATTAACTCATAATTAAAACTTAAGCACATTGTACCTCGACTTTTGTTTAAATAACATTATCAACCAGCAGAATGACACACTTTAAAAAATACAAAAAACAAAACATGAATGTCAGTCAGTCAATATACCTGTTAGAAACTTTCCCCATAAATGACCACCAGGGGGTGCTGAACTACCCTACTGCTTTTTAGTCTGCAAGTAGAGCTGCTCTATGGTCAGGGTGATGATAAGCCACGTTCTCAAAAAGCAGTAGTACCTCCATTTTTTTTAATAAAACAAAGTCTTCCTCTTATTTTTTTTAAACTTATGCCTGTTCCTAATACTCTTTTATATATCTCTGACTTCTTTAAAACTAAACATATTATCCTGCTTTGCTCAATTCCCAGGGTTCATTTCCTGGTAGCGATGTGTTCCAACAAAGCACAACTGACTACTTAGGGTTAGATATATATATATATATATATATATATATATATATATATGCATTTTATTATCTTTTTTTCAGATTTTTCACAAATTCTGTATTCTGGCTTTGTCTGTTGTCATCTTCAAGTTCAGAAATATTCATAATTTCATTGTATTGAAAACATTCTGTCACAGAAATAGTGATTGTGAACAGGGCTAGGCAGGCTTTCTGACATGCTATATTATTTATATTTATGCATTCATTGTACACATCCTTCAGAGAACCCTCTTCTTTTCTGCGTATTAACATCTGGTGTGAATGTGGGGATGACACTGTCTATCACAGCAACACATCTATGTGTAAAGAGGAACTGCAGGTCATTTGTTTTGCACTCATACTGATAAGCATTGGCCTTTCTTGTTCCTTCTCACGCTCTTTTTGCAACATAGTAGCACAATGGAGAAAATAACACGCAATGGTTTATTTCTGTGTTTCGTTCCTTTCGTCTAATGTTTATATCTGACCTCTGTTTTAGATTAATATCTGATGAGAACTTACTGGCAATCTTTTTAAATCTGCCAAAATAGATTAATTGGAATTTTGCTTTAGATATTACACATCACCAGAGTAACCACTAACTGTAAATGCTGTTAGCTCAGTTATCCTGTTAGAGGCAGAGGGGACCCAGCAGGAAATGCTGGTGGGGTCTGCCCCCTCTGGGCCTCTCTTCAATGCCCATCCCACTAACAAATATGCATAAAGAGTTCTGTATGCTGTATGTTATTCATAATAGGCTTCTTTCTGATATTTTACATCAGGTATTCATTTAAATCAATGTATACTGATGTTGAAAGAGAAGAACAAATGCATGGCCAGTCACTTTGGACTGTCTGTGGCCCCCTCTTCTAGCTAGCATGTGTTGCTCTTACACAATCTACTGAAGTGTTTTGGTCTTGCTTCATATTGGTATTTTAATATATATATAATAATTAAAACAGACCTCTTCACAAATGAATGCACAGACAGACAAAGGCTTTAGCCTCAGGGCCCACATGTCCCAATGGTTAAGTTATCCTTTATTGATCCCTGTAGGGAAATTCAGCCTCTGCATTTAACCCATTGTATTAGGAGCAGATCTGAGCCAGTGCCTTGGCCAAGGACACTGACTCGAGAATAAACATACATGTTTTGATGGTGGGGGAAACCTACGTAAACATGTTAACTCCACACAGAAAGGCCCTGCCGGGATGTGCATTTTGATAATGCTGTACGAGGGACTGCCCTCAGTGAGACCTTATCTGTGTGGAGCTGTTTGAATCAAAACAAGGCTACTGTGAACCATAAATTTAACAAAAAGCTTTTATTTTTATTTTATGTTCTTATGATCTTTAAAACATTCTGCTGTGTTACTGTCGCTGTCCAAGGTGCTGATCCTGGGAACTCCGGGAATGTTGAAGCTGTCCCGGGTAATGACGCCTGTTGTGTCTAGAATAAGACGTGTTAGAAGCGTTTACCTGTCTACAGCACAGTTTTAAAGGGGACATCCACAGGTTATACTCACTTAGTAATCTCAACAGGGAAAATTTTATGTGAAAATACATTAATTCTTCATCTTAAATCATAAAGTTGAACTCCACTGGAGAGAAAAGTATCCCATCATCCCAGTACAGAATCTTTACATGTCTCCTCCTCATGGTGTTGGTGAAATGTTCCTCGTGTGTCCCATTAAAAGTACTGGTGAGAGGGCCTTCTTATGCCCGTCACTGTGGAACTCATTGAGCTCGCTCTGCATTTTTAAAAGGAGATTAAAAACCTATCTTTCAATCTGGCTTTTAATTTGGAGCAATATTATAGGTTTAGTTTTTATGTTTTGACAACTATTGACTTTTTATTTATTGTGGTTTTACATTTTATTAGTTTTATTGTATTTTTGTCTTGCAAAATTGTATTTATTGTTCATTTTTGTTCTAACTTTTGTCTGTTGTGTCTGTCAGTGTTGCTATGTGAAGCACTGGGCTGCATGAAGGGTGTTGTATGAACAAAGTTAAAGTGGTAAAATCTTGGTTTCAAGTTTGGCCATGACTTTCACCCACAGGAAGTGCCTGAGCTCGGGTGAAACGGAAATGTTCTCATGAATAGAAGTGCGTGTGAAAAAAACCAAAGCACGTTGTTTTTAAAGGCGCCTAAATTTTTGAATGCACACATACATTCACACACTCATTGCAATACAGGCACTGCTGATGAATAGAGGACAAATACTGTGTAACATGCACAAATGAAGAATAAAAAGTTAATATATGGTGGGATATGATTAAGTTCAATGATGTTGTGTTTCACAGATTTGAAATAATTGTTTATGGTTCATGCCATTTTTCATTTTAATATTTGTAGTGAGCAAGTACAAACCTTTGTACAACAGACAAGCAGATGTATGTTTTTTCAGTGGTCACCGGGTGTGAAAATGTATGCTGTGGTCAAAGCCACTGCAGTTTGAGTTTTGTGTGAAGAACAGACTCTTCTCTTTCTCTTTCTCTCTTTCTCTCTCTGCTTTATTAACGCAAAATAGCAGAGTCCAGTAGAGAGTACAGTGATTCAATCAGTATCAACAAAATTGAGTTTAATATTTGATTTTGAAAGAGAATTAAAAATACAAAAAGACTATTTATGTCATTGAATTGTTGTTCTTCAGAAGGCCTCTGTACAACACTATAATTCAGTCATGTGCTGGTCAAACACAGGAACTGATCAACAATAAAGAAAGGGTTAGCTGTCACCATTAAAGTACTAAGAATTTTGTAGAATCATGTAAAAAATAAATGAGCATGACAAATGTGAGTCCAATGTGTTTTTCTATCGAAATGAGGAACTGATTTAAAATGATACCAGAAGGGAGCTGAATATCTCTGCAGTGTCAAAGTCAGATGAGGGTTTCTACAAGTGTGAATACTCACAACAAGTGTCAGCACAGAGTTGGATGTCAGTTAATGGTGAGTAGGATTAAAACAATTTCTGCATATCCAGCTACCAAAAGTCTTAAAACTGGATGAAATTATTTAAAATAATATTGTTAGTATTCCTTTTTCTAGATAACAAAACTCCACACTGGCAATGTCCATACAGAGCTTTTACCAACCAGATTTTGAACCTGCAATCTTCAAGTTGGGAGATGTGTGCTAACTATTGAGCCATGCATGATTTTTTATAGGTGATTGACATAAAATCAAAAATGTATATTTCAAACTCAGATGAATCCATGGATGCTTCGATTGAACTTAAAAATGTTTGAAAACAAGGTGAGTACTCCAAATAATTGCAATAAATAGACAATAGTTTTGAGATGTTTTGGCCTGAAGTGCTACAAGTTATTGCTTTTTTCTGATTATCTTAACAGGGAAGCAACATGAACCAGAGGAGAGCTCTGTTTACTCTGATGTGAAGATAGGAACTGCTGTCATGCTCAGAGATTGTATTGAAATCATCAGACAGGAGGTCATTATGGGTCAGCATTTAGTTCAATTACATATGTCACCTTGGGTAGTGACTACATACTACTACTAGGTGTCAGTTTGAATTGTTACATGTTGTGATTGTTATTGTGTATGTAATTTTTTTCCAATATATTTCCATCTGTATATATAGCTGTATACTTTGGTAAATGCTACCTTATAAATGTGAATGTGCCTTTTTGTAGTTTTCTTCCAGGTCTGTAAAAAGATCTGTATGGACAAAGAAAAAAGGTTGACAAATTGTACATTTTGTATAAAGCTTTGAATGTTTGAATCAAACAGTTTCAACCTTATTTCTTCAGCTTCACAAAGTGAAGTGCTGCAGAGAAAAGTATCCCATCAGCCCAGCACAGAATGTTTACATGTCAACACATAATGGTAAAATCTTACTTTCAAGTTTGGTCATGACAACACCCACAGGAGGTGACTGAGCCAAAGTCCCACGAACAGAAGTGAATGTGAAATGAGCCAAAGCACATGTGTGTTTGAATTAGTCTCTGAGAATTTATCATATCAAAGATGATCAAAAGAAATGGGAGGAACTTGAACTAAATCTCATAAGAAAGGGTCTGAATACTTTTGTCAATGTGATATTTCAAGTTTTTCTTTTTTTTCCATTGTCATTATGGGATATTGAGTGAATGAGGGAAAAAGTGAATAAAAACGGCTGCAACATTATAAAATGAAAAAAGGTAAAGGGGTCTGACTCTGAATACTTTCTGAATGCACTCTTTGCAATACAGGCACTGATACAAGAACAGTTGGAATACACTGTATAGCATGCACAAATTAGCATTAGTATTAATAGTAATAATATTAGTGTATTATTTTTATCAATGTATTTATTACGTTTATGACATTTTTTAATTTAATATTTTTAGGGACCAGAAACAAACCTTTGTACAACAGACAAGCTAATATATCTTTTCAGTAGGCAGGAAGTGTGAACATGTCAATGCGGTCAAAGCCACTGCAGTTTGAGTTTTCTGTAAAAGGGAAGGAAGAACAGGCTATACTCAGAAGGAGGAGTTGATGAAAAACTCACATTTATATGAAACGTAACTTCTCTCTCTCTCTGTTTTATTATTGCAAAGTAGAAACATTTCCTCAGAAGCCGAGCAGCAGAGTGACAGTGTCGGTGCTGGATGTGAAGATGGGGCACACTTTGCTCTGTGTTCTGGGGTTATTCTGTGAGTACATCAGTGACTTTATAATTTTGTGACTTTCAGAGGCAGACTCTGAGTTTTTTGTCAACATGTTAGTTTTCTAGGAATAATCTTGGTTTCTGATTTGGTTTGGTTTAGACTGGAGGACTGTGTTAAATACATTACTTTGCACAATGCATGTACAGTACATACATGCAGATGAACAGTGTCAAACCTATGAATGCAATAGTTCCATACCTTACTTACTCACAGAATATCATCACAGAAATGTTTGATACTGCTGATTGAATAATAGTTGCTAGTGTTGAAACTGCATCTGGATTTTAAATGTCTTTATTATTGTCTGATGAAGTTTTAATCTTTATTTTAGTGCTGAATACACTCCCCTACGGACATGCTGAAGGTGACCAATTGTTCTTGTTTTTTTCTATTTAAAAAATATATTTATTCATTAATTATTCATCTCCTATTCATCACCTACTTTATCACTCTTGATCACTTCCTCCATTTTCATTTGTCTTCTTTTATATATGTATCATTTCACTCCGTGTATCAATACAAATTACAGAATGATTAGATTAGTGCCTCATGTGCTTATGTAGGGACGCCTGATGCTGTACTGACCATGATGTCAGACTGTATATTTCTAAAGAGTCTGTTACCTTCATAGAAAGGAATTTTCATTTCACACATTTATCTGATCAAAGTCAGAAACAGTGAAATGCTTCACAAATGGATAGGTGACAAATTATAAACAATGTTTGGGAGACTACAAACATCCACAACAGCGTCAATGCTCCTTTGCAAAGATTCTAAACTCTATTACTCTATTTGTATGTATGTATGAACCTCAGCACACATTATCTATCGTCTATTTGCAGTCGTGTATGTGTTGTCAAAATGTTGATGTTTCTTGCTTATGTTCTGTCTATTTGGATGTGTTGTCTTAAGCTACAGTGTGTTTTCTCTCTGCCATCACTCAAGCAGCTGCAGACGTTTAGGATCCTTTATGTCTGATTATGTACATAAACATGTGCAACTTAAGTGTTTCCATTGTGTTATAAATACATTTTTAAAGCATATCCATTACAGTAAATTCCTTGTTTTATTGTTTCTCTAAACTAAACAGCAGATAAACGTCAGGTCACACTGACAGCAGACAAGACAATCATACCACCAGGGGGCAGTGTAACACTGACATGCTCTGTGGAGAATCCTGCTGGCCTCAAATATGACTGGTTCAGACAGACGTCAGACACTTCAGCAAAAACGCCTCTTCAGACTGAAAACCTTGATGACTCACACACAGTTATCACACATGGAGGCAGATACACCTGCAGAGGATGGAGAAGGGAACCAGAAGTCCTCATAGCTGAAAGTGATCCAGTCACCATTCAGGAAACTGGTGAGTTTATTAATCTGCTTAATAAATTAATAAATGATGTTAGCCCAGTACCTCTTGGAAAAAAAAAAAAATTCTTATCATAGTGAGAATGGACTATTTGTTTGACCTTCTTCAGTGTGTGTACAGACACAATAGAGGAGTTGATGTTGATTCCTTCATGCTGTTCAGTTTTATTGATAAATATCTGTAATCAGATAAACCACATGATAGCTGAATGCAGTATTTGTAGACCCTCTTGACATTAAACACCATTCTGCTGAATATTTTACAGTAGCTGAGATGGATTGTCTTGTTTTATTCTAGTTTTTAAACAGGATGGATGGCTTCTATTATATTCTTATATATTATATTATATTATATATTCTCTATTGTTGTTTGCAGCTCCTTTTTTGCCACTGTGGTATCATGCTAAAGACTGTAATACACCACCATGGTAGTGTCCCATTTCACTTGCTGTAATGAATATGCAACATCCGGTTACACTTTCAAAATAAAGCTTGCTTGCTTTAGGAAAAGAGTGTATCTGACCAAATCATTGTTTACATGGGACTCAAACAGCAGTCTCCTGGGGGGAAAGTCCTGTGTGTTTGTTTGGATGTGGACTTGCTCTTTACACTACTGCTAGTACTGCGCCTTCATACACACGTTTACTTGTGGCACTGTTTTCCCTCATGGATCCATTCCGAAGGAAAAAGATATCCAATACAACTTCACCAGGAATTTGATGTGGCCGGGAACCAGTGTTGGGAGTAACGGCGTTATTTTTTTAAGTAACGGAGTAATCTAATTAATTACTTTTCCCCTCGTTGCAACGCCGTTACCGTTACTGAGAACGTAAAGTGGCGCGTTACTTGCGTTACTATAAGTTGGTTGAATGAAGCGCAGCGGTGTCAGGCTTTCTGACAGACACACATCAGCTGCTGGGAGAGAGCAGGGTGGTGATGATGACACTGTTGCAAATGCGATGATGATTGGCTGGGTGGGCGGATGCCCTGCTCACGCTGTCTCACTGCACGCTGTCTCACTGCACGCTGTCTCACTGCACGCTGTCTCACTGCACGCTGTCTAACTACTACTATAAACACAAGACAGAGACAATGGCGACGAGCCAGCGAAATTCAAAGGTAGCGATATCAAACTGGAAGTACCGACACTACTTCTCGCTTACTGAAGTTAAAGGCAAGAATGTTTATGTAACATGCACTATGCCCAGGAAAAAAAACTTTATCCACGTCTGCCTCAAGCAACTCAAATCTTATGAAGCACCTCACAGGAACACATGCTAACACGCCACTTGTTGCTGCTGCTAACCCAACCTCAAGCCCAGATGCAGCTAGCGTGAGCTCCAGTGAAGGAGACGGAGCCACTCCGTTAAAGGGACACTGTGTAGGAATTTCTCCCATCTAGCGGTGAAATGGTATTTTGCATTCAAACGAAAAGTGCTCTCTAGTGCCTCGCGTTTTCAAATGCGTATTGCAACTACGGTAGCCGTTATGTACCAAGAAGCCTACCTGTCGAGGAGACTGTTGTGACTCTCTGTGAGCTCTTTTATTACTTCAAAAGCTGCTGCTATTAACACTGCTTGGCACTTGACTTTCTTTTAAATAACATTGTAGCTGTTTAGTAGTATTTATATTATTTTTAAAGGTTGCTGCCGAATACAATGACATGCATCCACATAACTAACTATTATGGAATATTATATATTATAGTTCATTGTTTACATTTTACTTTTTTAGTTTTTAATCCTGTTTGTATCCTAACTGGACATTTCTGATGTCAACAGTTTCCAACAGGGCCAGTTTGACCCTTCAACCCAACTGGCCTCAGATATTCAGTGGTGAGACGATCACTCTAAGATGTGAGATTGATGGAGGTGGAGACACTCAGTGGACGTATGAATGGGAACCAACCAGCTCAAACACACAGTCTTCAACACACAGTGAATACAGGACTATCAGAGCTCAGTGGTCCCACAGTGGAGACTACAGGTGTAAGGGTAGAAAGGACTCATATTCCTCAACAGAGTGGAGTGACTACATCAGACTGACTGTATCATGTAAGTTGGACTGTCTTTCATCCATAATGACAATGTCATGTTTTAAATGTTTTTATTTATCAAAAATAAAAAAAATTCTCGCTCCAACAATAATAAAGTCTCTTAATGTTAGCTCAGTAAAGATTTTTGTTTTTTTGCATGGGAACTAAAAAAGTATCTAGTAATCAAAGTATTCTCTTGAAATATAAATATTCACAGATAAATATACTCTAATGAACAAAGAATAATAAAGTTACTTATCGGGTTGAATCCTCTCTTTCCCCACTCCCAAGGATAACCAGTGCTACAGCAGATGCAGTCTAAACAGAATTGATTTATGAATATAATCAGGATAGAACAGGCGTTGGGGAGAGCATGGCCAAAACAATAAACATAACAATGTATAATTTTACAGATTAATTTACCTAATTCACAAGAGAAATAGATCAACAAAAAGGTCCTCACCCATACAGCTCCCAGGACTGCTCTTCTTGAAGATATTTAAATTGTATTCAACAGAGATCAATCACTTAGTAGCACTGCACGGTCTGGTTGGTCAGAGAAGAGACGGTGAAGAGCCCCACCCTCAGACAGGAGGGGAAACAGCACAAAAATCACTAAAATACAAATATGACTGGGGGTGATAACAACATGCTGAATCTTTATGTTTGTTTTGATATTTGTGTCAGAATGAGGAAAATATCTCATGTTGCAAAATGTACCTTGCTTATTGTAAATTGCATGCATTGGTTAGTTACAGCAGAGATACAGACCAGAAACAGAAACAGATGCCCTTTGTCAGAATAAAATTAGTATATACTGTATGCAGTGTATAAATTCAATTCAACGTTAGTATTAATAATATAACTTAATGAAAGTTAAAGTCTACAAATTAAACAATTTCTTCCCTTTGGGGGCTGCACTATTTAAACTGGACAATATCACAGTGACAGTAATTTCCTTTTTTGCCAAAGGGCCTACGTAAATGTAACTTTTACTAGTGCAGCAGCAAATTATCATACAACTAACTTTTTATATATTTATTTTATTTTATGAATTCATAGAATTTCCGCGTTTGTGCAAAACAGGGACCTGAGAACAAGTCTGAATGTAATATCAACATATTGTTAGGCTCGGCCTATGGGGGGAACGTGAGCATGAAATAAAAACGACTCCCCTCTTTCCCCACTCCCAAGGATAACCAGTGCTGCAGCAGATGCAGTCCAAACAGAATTAATTTATGTCAAATCAGGGTAGAACAGGTGTTGGGGAGAGCATGGCCAAAACAGTTAACAGAACCATATATCATTTTATGATACTTATCTAAAAAAAAACAAAAGAAAACACAGGCATCGTACTTCGTCCTTAACATAAACAGGGGAAAATAAATTAACAAAAAGGTTTTCTCACCCAAAGAGCTGTAAGGTCTGCTCTTTTACAAGATACTTCAGAGATTAGACACTTGGTAGCACGACACATTTTGGCACAGCACAGTTTGATTGACAGTCAGGGAAAAGAGAGAATGAAGCCAGCATCAGCAAGTTCCATTTTAAAGTAACCACATTTGTTCTCCCGTCCAATCACCAGCCACAACCTGCAATTCAACAAACTGAGGAAAACACAGAACAGTGTGAAGAGCACCACCCTCAGACAGGAGGGAGAACAGCACAAACACTCACAATCACTCAAATACAAATATGACACAGAGTCATAACAACATGCTGAATCTTTAATCAAACAATTAGGGATGTCCGATAATATCGGCCCTCCGATATTATGGGCTGATATTCACTAAAAAAATGTAATATCGGGAATTATCGGTATCGGGTTTTTATAAACGATGTTTGTTCTGTTGGCTTCGCATTTCCGAGCCTGCATGAACGCAGCATGGGCTTTACCGCGCTCTAGATGCGTATAACAACAACAACTAGACTGGTTGGTTGCTAACTGTGGCTAACAAGCAAACAATTTAAAGCTGAATGATTTTAATATTAACACAAAATAAGTGCAATGCACCTTAAATATTTTACCCTGCTATGAGCTGTTCCTTAACCAAACTAACAATTGGTTTAGAATTTACATTAGCACTCCTTCAGGAGCATAATACAATTAAACACATTAACCAAAGCTAGCGATTAGTGTTAGCGCTCTTTTCAGTATTAATACAATGAAAGTTGAAGTTGTTCTCTTATTTTGCACAGACAGTGTTTACATTTGGAAAGCCATGTTGCATTTATGTATGCATCCAGTGGGGCATCACAATAAAATTAACTTGCTAGGTTCAAATGTGGTGAATTGTGCTCCTGGTTAGTTACATTACAGATACAGACCAGAAACAGCAACAGGGCTCCTTTTCAAGAATTAAACTATTGTGTATCCAGTCTATAAATTAAAGGCATGTTAACATTTCTTACCTGTGGGGGCTGCTCTATTTACATTGGATTAAATCACAGTGACAGTAATTTCCTTTTTTATGTCTTTGTTCTAAATTAAACAGCACAAACACCAAAGGCCCAACTGAGAGCTGATGACACAGACATTCCTGTAGGGGGCAGTGTGACCCTGACCTGCTCTGTGAACCCATCATCATCTGGTTGGAAATACTTCTGGTACAGAGGAGAGAAAACCTCTGAACCTCTGACAACACCAGATGTTGTCTTCCTCTCAACTGGACAAATCAGAGTCTCACAGGGAGGACTCTACTGGTGCAGAGGAGGAAGAGGAGACACAGTTTACTACACAGAGTACAGTGATCCAATCAGTATCAACAACATACGTGAGTCTGGCATTTGTTTTTGAAACAGAATTAAAAATGGATTTATATTAATAATATCTGATGGATAAATAGACAGAAAACATTGTTTTATGTAGATTTAATGTTTTATCATGTTCTTATCCTTACTGTGAATTCTTGAACATGAACAGTTGCAAAGAAGGCTGTTGTGACTCGGCAACCAAACTGGCCTCAGATATACTATGGAGAGAAGATCACTTTAAGATGTGAGATCGATGGAGGTGGAGACACTCAGTGGACGTATGAATGGGAACCAACCAGCTCAAACACACAGTCTCCAACACACAGTGAATACAGGATTATCAGTGCTCAGTGGTCCCACAGTGGAGAATACAGGTGTAAGGGTAGAAAGGACTCATATTCCTCAACAGAGTGGAGTGACTACATCAGACTGACTGTATCATGTAAGTTGGACTGTCTTTCATCCATAATGATAATGTCATGTTTTAAATGTTTTTATTTATCAAAAACAAAAACATTTCTCGCTCCAACAATAATAAAGTCTCTTAATGTTAGCTCAGTAAAACATTTTATTTTTGTATGGGAACTGAAAAAGTATCTAGTAATCAAAGTATTCTTTTGAAATATAAATGATCAACTGTTAGTAAGATTAATTGCCTAACTGGCTAATCTACATTGCCTGCAGGTGTTAGTGTTCATGGTTGTTTGTGTAATGTATTAACCCTTTGATAGACTGACAACCTGTCCAGGGTGTAACCTTGCTCTCACCCAGCATGAGCTGGGATAGGATCCAGCTCCCTAAGACCCTGCAAAGGATGAGTGGGTACATATAAAGGATAAATAGAATGTATATTAAAAAAAAAAAGTTTAGCTCTTCTACACTTGAACAAAATTTTTGCCTTCACAAATGTCACATTCAGTAGCAGCAAGTTATTATACAACTAACATTTTATATATTTATTTTATTTAGTAAATTCATAGAATTTCTAGGTTTGTGCAAAACAGGACTTGAGAAAGAGTCTGAAAGATATAGCAGCACATTGCTCTGCCTGGCCTAGGAGGAACGTGAGCATACAATAAAAACGACTCCCCTCTTTCCCCACTCCCAAGGATAACCAGTGCTACAGCAGATGCAGTCCAAACAGAATTGATTTATGAATATAATCAGGATAGAACAGGCGTTGGGGAGAGCACAGCCAAAACAATAAACATAACAACGTATAATTTTACAGACTAATTTACCTAACTCACCAAAGAAAACAAAAGACAGACATCTTACCTCCCCCCTAACATAAACAAGACAAATAGATCAACAAAAAGGTCTTCTCACCCATACAGCTCCCAGGACTGCTCTTCTTGAAGATATTTAAATTGTATTCAACAGAGATCAATCACTTAGTAGCACTGCACGGTCTGGTTGGTCAGAGAAGAGACGGTGAAGAGCCCCACCCTCAGACAGGAGGGGAAACAGCACAGAAATCACTAAAATACAAATATGACTGGGGGTGATAACAACATGCTGAATCTTTATGTTTGTTTTGATATTTGTGTCAGAATGAGGAAAATATCTCATGATGCAAAATGTACCTTGCTTATTGTAAATTGCATGAATTGGTTAGTTACAGCAGAGATACAGACCAGAAACAGCAACAGGCGCCCTTTGTCAGAATTAAATTAGTATATATGCAGTGTATGAATTCAATTCAATGTTAGTATTAATAATATAACTTAATGAAAGTTAAAGTCTACAAATTAAACTATTTCTTCCCTTTGGGGGCTGCACTATTTAAACTGGACAATATCACAGTGACAGTAATTTCCTTTTTTGCCAAAGGGCCTACATAAATGTAACTTTTACTAGTGCAGCAGCAAATTATCATACAACTAACATTTTATATATTTATTTTATTTTATGATTTCATGGAATTTCCAAGTTTGTGCAAAACAGGACCTGAGAACAAGTCTGAATGTAATATCAACATATTGTTATGCTCGGCCTATGGGGGGAACGTGAGCATGAAAGAAAAACGACTCCCCTCTTTCCCCACTCCCAAGGATAACCAGTGCTGCAGCAGATGCAGTCCAAACAGAATTAATTTATGCCAAATCAGGGTAGAACAGGTGTAGGGGAGAGCATGGCCAAAACAGTTAACAGAACCATATATCATTTTATGATACTTATCTAAAAAAAAACAAAAGAAAACACAGGCATCGTACTTCCTCCTTAACATAAACAGGGGAAAATAAATGAACAAAAAGGTTTTCTCACCCAAAGAGCTGTAAGGTCTGCTCTTTTACAAGATACTTCAGAGATTAGACACTTGGTAGCACGACACATTTTGGCACAGCACAGTTTGATTGACAGTCAGGGAAAAGAGAGAATGAAGCCAGCATCAGCAAGTTCCATTTTAAAGTAACCACATTTGTTCTCCCGTCCAATCACCAGCCACAACCTGCAATTCAACAAACTGAGGAAAACACAGAACAGTGTGAAGAGCACCACCCTCAGACAGGAGGGAGAACAGCACAAACACTCACAATCACTCAAATACAAATATGACACAGAGTCATAACAACATGCTGAATCTTTAATCAAACAATTAGGGATGTCCGATATTATGGGCTGATATTCACTAAAAAAATGTAATATCGGGAATTATCGGTATCGGGTTTTTATAACCGATGTTTGTTCTGTTGGCTTCAGCATTTCCGAGCCTGCATGAACGCAGCATGGGACGTTTACCGGCGCGCTCTAGATGACGTATAACAACAACAACTAGACTGGTTGGTTGCTAACTGTGGCTAACAAGCAAACAATTTAAAGCTGAATGATTTTAATATTAACACAAAATAAGTGCAATGCACCTTAAATATTTTACCCTGCTATGAGCTGTTCCTTAACCAAACTAACAATTGGTTTAGAATTTACATTAGCACTCCTTCAGGAGCATAATACAATTAAACACATTAACCAAAGCTAGTGATTAGTGTTAGCGCTCTTTTCAGTATTAATACAGTGAAAGTTGAAGTTGTTCTCTTATTTTGCACAGACAGTGTTTACATTTGGAAAGCCATGTTGCATTTATGTATGCATCCAGTGGGGCATCACAATAAAATTAACTTGCTAGGTTCAAATGTGGTGAATTGTGCTCCTGGTTAGTTACATTACAGATACAGACCAGAAACAGCAACAGGGCTCCTTTTCAAGAATTAAACTATTATGTATCCAGTCTATAAATTAAAGGCATGTTAACATTTCTTACCTGTGGGGGCTGCTCTATTTACATTGGATTAACTCACAGTGACAGTAATTTCCTTTTTTATGTCTTTGTTCTAAATTAAACAGCACAGAGACCAAAGGCCCAACTGAGAGCTGATGACAGAGACATTCCTGTAGGGGGCAGTGTGACACTGACCTGCTCTGTGAACCCATCATCATCTGGTTGGAAATACTTCTGGTACAGAGGAAAGAAAACCTCTGAACCTCTGACCACACCAGATGTTGTCTTCCTCTCAACTGGACAAATCAGAGTCTCACAGGGAGGACTCTACTGGTGCAGAGGAGGAAGAGGAGACCCAGTTTACTACACAGAGTACAGTGATCCAATCAGTATCAACAAAATTTGTGAGTATGGCATTTGTTTTTGAAACAGAATTAAAAATGGTTTTATATTAATAATTACTGATGGATAAAATGGCTAACACTTTGTTTTATGTAGATTTAATGTTTTATCATGTTTGTATTCTTACTGTGAATTCTTGAACATGAACAGTTGAAAAGCCTGTTGTGACTCCGCAACCAAACTGGTCTGAAATATACAGAGGAGAGAAGATCACTCTCAGATGTGAGATCAAGGACAGAGGAAACACTCAGTGGATGTATGAATGGAAGCCTGTCAAATCAACACACACTCTCAAACACACAATGAATACAGCATTAGCAGTGCTACTGAGTACCACAGTGGAAATTATTGGTGTATGGGTCGACGGGACTCATTTTCCTCAACACCGTGGAGTGATCCCTTCAGACTGACTGTATCATGTAAGTTGGACTGTCTGTTATCTATACTGAACATGCCATATTTTCAGGTTTGAATTCATTTCAATAAAACATCAGGAAACATTTCACAAGTCTTTTAACGTTAGCTCAGTAAGAATTTCTGATTGTTTTTAGCATAAGAACAAAATAACGGATAAAGGATTCAGTAATCCGAGTACTTCACCTTTTGAAATATAATTCAGAGGGAAGTGTACAGGAAGTAACTATAGTCACGTAACTTATAGGGACGATGGTGCAGTTCAGCACTGTTGCTCCAAGGTCCTCAGTATGAACCTAGCCTTTAGGCAACTGGTTGAGTTAACTCCCAGGTTAGGTTAGTCAGTGGTAAGATTAGTTTAGATCAAACACTTAATAAACTAGTCTGTATTGCCTGTAGGTGTTAGTATGAATGGTTTTCTGTGTTATGTGTTAACCCTTTGATAGAGTGACAACCTGTCCAGGGTGTAACTTTGCTCTCACTCAGTGTGAGCTGGGATAGGATCCAGCTCCCTCTGACCCTGCAAAGGATCAGTGAGTACAGACAATTGAGAAGTAGATAGCAGGTATTATACTGCTTTATTGTAAAAAAAAAAAGGAAAAAAAAGAGACAAACCACAGTCTCAGTATTCGCTTGGCCCTTCATTATCTGAACACAAGCTTTTGATAAAGTTCCTGCACAAATGTAGCTTTCAGCAGTGCAGCAGCAAATTATCATTCAACTGATAATTTATATAATTATTTTATTTTATTCATTTGTAGCATTTCTAGGTTTGTGCAAAACAAGACCTGGGAGACATAACATAAAATTATTCCCCTCCTTCTCCACACACACACACACACACACACACACACACACACACACACACACACACACACACACACATACGTATATATATATAAATAAAAAACCCATACAGCTATCAGGTCTGCTCTTTTAGAAGGTATTTACATTTTGTGTTGTTAGAGATGAGACACTTGGTAGCACGGCACAGTTTGGCACAGCACAGTGTGATTGAGAGTCAGGGAAGAGTGAAGCCAGGCCAGCACCAGCAGGTGTAGGTAAGAAGGTATCAGCAGTCTCCCATCCAATCACCAGCTACCACCTGCAACTCAACATACTGAGCAAAACACACATCAGTTATTCAAATAATCAAAACACAAACCTTCATTAAGTTATTCACACAGATCCAAATGGTGGCAGCATCATATTTCACAAATGATTTCTGTTTGCTGATAAATTTGCAAGTTCCTATAGGACTCAAAGTATATTTGTTTTCATTACTTTGTAAAAATGAGGAAAATATCTCATGTTGCAAAATGTATCATGCTCATTGTAAATTTATGTTAATTGTGCTTCTGTCTAGTTACAGTACAGAAACACAGCAACAGACGTCCTTAACTATATGATATATATGATATTAATAAAGTCATATATAGGAATGGCAGTGTCACATTTCATTAATGATTTCTGCTTGCTGATAAGTCCCTATAGGGCTCACCAAACTATCATATTTGTTTTAATTGCTGCGTGAAAGTGAGGAAAATATCTCATGTTGCAAAATGCTGCTTTCTTGTTGCAAATGTGGTGAATTGTGCTCCTGGTTAGTTACATTACAGATACAGACCAGAAACAGCAACAGGGCTCCTTTTCAAGAATTAAACTATTGTGTATCCAGTCTATAAATTAAAGGCATGTTAACATTTCTTACCTGTGGGGGCTGCTCTATTTACATTGGATTAAATCACAGTGACAGTAATTTCCTTTTTTATGTCTTTGTTCTACATGAAACAGCACAGACACCAAAGGCCCAACTGACAGCTGATGACACAGACATTCCTGTAGGGGGCAGTGTGACCCTGACCTGCTCTGTGAACCCATCATCATCTGGTTGGAAATACTTCTGGTACAGAGGAGAGAAATACTCTGAACCTCTGACCACACCAGATGTTGTCTTCCTCTCAAATGGACAAATCAGAGTCTCACAGGGAGGACTCTACTGGTGCAGAGGAGGAAGAGGAGACCCAGTTTACTACACAGAGTACAGTGATTCAATCAGTATCAACAAAATTAGTGAGTCTGGAATTCGTTTTGAAACAGACAATTATCTTGTATTCATAATTAATTATTTATAAATAGGCCTATGGAATGATGTTCTCATTTTTGTATCTTTCCTGTGAACAGCTGCAAACAAGGCTGTTGTGACTCTGCAACCAAACTGGTCTGAAATATACAACGGAGAGAAGATCACACTCAGATGTGAGATCAAGGACGGAGGAGACACTGAGTGGACGTATGAATGGACGCCTGTCAAATCAAACACAATTCAAACAAACAATGAATACAGCATTATCAGTGCTCAGTGGTCCCACAGTGGAGACTACAGCTGTAAGGGTAGGATGGACTCATATTCCTCCACAGACTGGAGTGACTACATCAGACTGACTGTATCATGTAAGTTGGACTGTCATTGACTCATAATGATAATGTCATGTTTTAAGGGTTTTTATTTATCAAAAATAAAAACATTTCTCGCTCCAACAATAATAGGGTCTCTTAATGTTAGCTCAGTAAAACAACATTTTTTTTGCATGGGAACTGAAAAAGTATCTAGTAATCAAAGTATTCTCTTGAAATATAAATATTCACAGATAAATATACTCTAATGAACAAAGAATAATAAAGTTACTTATCGGGTAGAACAATGGTGCAGTTAGCACTGTTCCCCAACAGTAAGAAGGTTCTATTACAAATCTAACTTCAATGCAACTGCTTGAGTTAACTCACTGGTTTGGTTGATCAACTGTTAGTAAGATTATTTGCCTAACTGGCTAATCTACATTGCCTGCAGGAGTTAGTGTTCATGGTTGTTTGTGTAATGTATTAACCCTTTGATAGACTGACAACCTGTCCAGGGTGTAACCTTGCTCTCACCCAGCATGAGCTGGGATAGGATCCAGCTCCCTAAGACCCTGCAAAGGATGAGTGGGTACATATAAAGGATAAATAGAAGCTATATTAAATAAAAGCTTAGCTCTTCTACACTTGAACAAAGGTTTTTGCCTTCACAAATGTCACATTCAGTAGCAGCAAATTATTATACAACTAACATTTTATATATTTATTTTATTCAGTAAATTCATAGAATTTCTAGGTTTGTGCAAAACAGGACTTGAGAAAGAGTATGAAAGATATAGCAGCACATTGCTCTGCTTGGCCCAGGAGGAACGTGAGCATACAATAAAAATTAATCCTCTCTTTCCCCATTCCCAAGGATAACCAGTGCTACAGCAGATGCAGTCCAAACAGAATTGATTTCTGAATATAATCAGGATAGAGCAGGCGTTGGGGAGAGCACGGCCAAAACAATAAACATAACAATGTATCATTTTATGATACTTATCTAAAAGAAAACAAAAGAAAACACTTCGTCCTTAACATAAACAGGGGAAAATAAATTAACAAAAAGGTTTTCTTACCCAAAGAGCTGTAAGGTCTGCTCTTTTACAAGATACTTCACAGATTAGACACTTGGTAGCACGACACATTTTGGCACAGCACAGTTTGATTGACAGTCAGGGAAAAGAGAGAATGAAGCCAGCATCAGCAAGTTCCATTTTAAAGTAACCACATTTGTTCTCCTGTCCAATCACCAGCCACAACCTGCAATTCAACAAACTGAGGAAAACACAGAACAGTGTGAAGAGCACCACCCTCAGACAGGAGGGAGAACAGCACAAACACTCACAATCACTCAAATACAAATATGATACAGAGTCATAACAACATGCTGAATCTTTAATCAAACAATCAAACACAAAAAAGATTTATCATGTTATTCACACAGATCACAAATGACGCAGTGTCACATTTCACAAATGATTTCTGCTTGCTGATAGATTTGCAAGTCCCTATAGGGCTCACCAAACTATCATATTTGTTTAAATTGCTGCTTAAAAATTAGGAAAATATCTCATGTTGCAAAATGCTGCTTTCTTGTTGCAAATGTGGTGAATTGTGCTCCTGGTTAGTTACATTACAGATACAGACCAGAAACAGCAACAGGGCTCCTTTTCAAGAATTAAACTATTGTGTATCCAGTCTATACATTAAAGGCATGTTAACATTTCTTACCTGTGGGGGCTGCTCTATTTACATTGGATTAAATCACAGTGACAGTAATTTCCTTTTTTGTGTCTTTGTTCTAAATTAAACAGCACAGAGACCAAAGGCCCAACTGAGAGATGATGGCAGAGACATTCCTGTAGGGGGCAGTGTGATCCTGACCTGCTCTGTGAACCCATCATCATCTGGTTGGAAATACTTCTGGTACAGAGGAGAGAAAACCTCTGAACCTCTGACCACACCAGATGTTGTCTTCCTCTCAACTGGACGAATCAGTGTCTCACAGGGAGGACTCTACTGGTGCAGAGGAGGAAGAGGGAGACCCAGTTTACTACACAGAGTACAGTGATTCAATCAGTATCAACAAAATTAGTGAGTCTGGAATTTATTTTTGAAACCTATAATTATCTCGTTTTCATAATTAATTATTTATAAATAGGCCTATGGAATGATGTTCTCATTTTTGTGTCTTTCCTGTGAACAGTTGCAAACAAGGCTGTTGTGACTCTGCAACCAAACTGGTCTGAAATATACAGAGGAGAGAAGATCACTCTCAGATGTGAGATCAAGGACGGAGGAGACACTGAGTGGACGTATGAATGGAAAACAACCAGCTCAAGAAAACCTTCAAATCAAAATGAACACAGTAGTTGGTCTACTACTGTATCCCACAGTGGAGAGTACAGCTGTAAGGGCAGAATGAAACATGCTCAACAGTCTTCAACAGATTGGAGTGATCCCATCAAACTGACAGTATTAGACAGTAAGTCTCATCATATTTATTTTAATATTATACAGTTCACTAAATGGCTGTTTGGTTGATATGTGTTTTAAGTAAAGTAAATCTTCAAGTTTGTATGTACTGATTGTACAGGATGCATTTGATCCACTATTGATACATGTTTACATTCTGAAAAATCACTTTCCAACAGAACCTCAGTCTGTCCTCACTGTGTCTCCATTATGGCTGAGTCCTGGAGACTCTGTAACTCTGAACTGTGAGGTTGAACATCCATCTGCAGGATGGAGGTTCTACTGGTATAAGACTGTTCCTGATCTATCATCCACTACTACTACAGCTCTGAGCTGCTACCTGGCAGCAGCAATGGGACTGAACAGGATTCCTACATCGTACATGGACAGACACACACAGCAGGATATAAGTGCAGAGCTGGAAGAGGAGATCCAGTGTATTACACTGATGATAGTGAACCCAAGTTTGTCTGGTCTGGAGGTCAGTTTGTTTCTGTCTGTCCTCTCAAGAAGCAGATGTTATGTCATCTATTTTCTGTCTGTGACCAACATAGGGCTGCTCGATTAGGGAAAAATCATAATCACGATTATTTGGGTCAAAATTGAAATCACGATTATTTTTTTAAACTTCAGAAACATGCTGCATTTAGTGGACATTTGTCAAAAACACTTTGCAAGGAAGTCCTCAGTTACACTTTCCTTTCCCCATAAACATTTGTAAGTCTCCGCGTTACCTGTTCAAACGAAAACAACGTGACAGGAGAAGACTGCAACTAGTGTCGCGACCACCGGCGCAAGTATAAATAGTTAAGGCGCTCCCGTGACTTCACATTGTCTCGCGACAGGTCGGGAACGGCGAGTATACCGAGCGCATGACGCATGTGCAGTGCATGCTGTGGGGGAGGGACGGAAATACGCATGCGCGAAATACGCAGCCCCTGAATTGGGACACAGCTTTTTTCTATACAACGTTTCACAACAGAAAATGAAAAAGAAAATCGTTTCCCCCCGATTTTATTAGTTTTGAGATCGTTTGGCCCCAAAATCGTAATGTAAAATTATTTATTGAAAACTAACACCTATGTTAACAAATAATTGGTGTGTACATTGAGACATCCGTAGGGTGGCCATTTCCTTCACATCAAAAAGGAGGACACTTTGCATACACGGGGACACGCAAGCAGATATTTGTTTGGTATGATCCGGTTTTAAATGTTAATGTTTTTCCACCAGATTACATAAAGGTACATACACATACCACATAGCTAATAATAAATATACAAGATACAGCTCATGACAACGTGCCCTTCCAATTCAGATTACATAGGTCTAATAAACATCATACAGAAACTGTTCTTAATGTTCTTATCTGGATAGATAAAGGGGAAAACAAATACAGCACCTTCTGTTTCAGATGTATAGGATTTGCCTATCTACATATGAGTATGAGCATTTTCAGTATTTCAGTCCAACAACCGACGTTAGCTCACGTTATGTTCTCTGTCTGAGAGCTTGATTGACAGCCTGGTGGTAACCTAGCAACTGCGGTGATCGTGGTGAATCAACACATGGCTCATTTGAATATTTAAATTAGCCATGTGTTTATAGGTCACCACACGAAAATGTAACCAATGAAATTACTTATTTTGACACAGATTTTTAGCCAATAAGTATTAAACTAACGAGGTAATGTGTCAAAAGGCGACATTTTTAGTTATTTTCTCAAAAGGAGGACAAATGAGTGTCCGACTTCACACACAGACAGGGCATTTAAAAGCCGTACTAAATGGCCACCCTAGACATCCGTGGTTTCGAGGTGGTTGCTGTTCTTTTGGTCGCCTCTCTTGGACCAGCGGGCTGCAGTGCTCGAGTACCTCCTCATGAAGACTAGAGGGGAGTTATGGAGCTAGATTCTTGGTTAGGTAGTCAGATAGAGAGAAGCCCAGTAGGAGGCTGTGTCTGCCTTTTGTGCGCACTGGTGGGTCCTAACACATTGCATTCCCATTCTCCTGTGTGCTCTTGTGATGAAGTTGTAAAAGCGTTTCTAGCTGAATAGGTTTTAGATGAGTGTACAAAGGATCAGTTGGTTAAAATAGCTGACTATTATAAAGCTGATGTTGGGGATAGAAGAGTAAAATAGATAGTGATTTATACTTTAAATTAATTTGTTAAAGATGAATGTGTTACTGTTGTAGGAAGAAGCGGTCTCTGTTGGGCCCTGCAGAGGTTGGTCCTTCCTCCGTACTGAAGAGTCCTGGTGCTAGATTCACTTTGGAGCAGCAGAAATAGTTGCTTGTGTTGCACATGAAATCAGAGATGGAGAAAAAAGTCACTGTAGAAAATATGCGACAGGGTACTGAGATGGAGAAAGTACTGTCGGTTGAACTGCAGAGAGATAAATTGACGTTGGTTAGAGAGGGCAAACATGCGGTTGATTCTCTGCTTGGCAATAATCCCGCTGTTGGTAGCAGTTCGAGCATAAGAAAACTTTGATATTTCCAGCTTTCCACCTTAATATGTGGTGTTTCTTACTGGACTGGGCAGAATTTTCTTGTTTCCTTCTGTCCTCACACTTTAACTTCATCCCGAAAAACACCAAAAAGAGAGATAAGAGATTTTCACTGAAACTTAACTCATCTTTGCAATGAGTCAACAGGCAGGTTAATATACAAGATAAACAAACTGCTGGACATCTGAGACAAATCTGATCAATAAGAGGAAAACACTGAGCGTGTATAGAGACAATGCAGCAACATGAATCCCCCTGTATCTTTAAAGATAAGTAAAGGACATTTATCATTTAAAATGTAATCAAATAGTAGCAAGTTTTCAAGATGGAAATCATAGTTTCACCAAAATCACTGCACTGTGTTGCAATGTCTGCACTAATCCTCAACAATAAACTATAATAGCAAGTTAATATTATGACATTATTAATCTTAAAAACACTGTGCTCTGTTTGATCCATTATTACATGTTGTTTTTCAGATTTTCATCCATCAGCGTCTCTCACAGTGAGTCCTGACAGAGTGCAACACTTCACCTCTGACTCTGTCTCAGTGAACTGTGAGGGAAACTCTACTGAGTGGAGAGTGATGAGGTTTCCTGAGAACAGCTACTGGTCATACTGCTCCTCCTGGGGGAGAATGACTGGATCCACATGCAAAGTATACAGTAACCAGCAGAGTGATGCAGTGTACTGGTGTGAGTCTGGATCAGGAGAGTTCAGCAACGCCGTCAACATCACTATACAGAGTATGGTTTCATTATATTTTCTTTTATAAATGATTTTAAACATCTCATTATGTGTTTCAGCATATATTAGAATTATGTTGTGTACAACATCTACATTACATTACAAAAAGTTCAATATCCATGTTGTTGAATTGTTGTTCCTAAAGATTATTTTACAAATAAATGTAGCCCTCCTACTCAATTCTAATTTGTAACAAAATGTTTACCTTGATTACCTTTAAACAATTTAGCATGGGAGGTGAATTGGTAGGAGCCTACTAAATATGACATTTCTCTGCATTTACTTCGACTAGATAATCTGATCCGAGAGGCCAAGTTCAGTTAACTCCCATACATACTTTTTAATAACCACCTTCCTTTTCAGTACATAAAAACACACAATGATTTGCAATATGAATAATTAGTACACACACAGCTTCAATGCAACAAAAATAGGGGAACATTTATTCAACATGACCCAAATAAAATGTAAATAAAATAAAGAAAATACCCGGGGTTTTTACTTTGTTCAGTTTATGGTACCATGAATGCTGGCGCGCAGTTGGAGCTCATATGAAGATCTTTTTGATTATACTCACACTGGATAGAAACGTTGTTTGTTTAGTTCAAAACCTCTGTCCACTGGCAGCTGATGAAAGTTGTGCTCCTCCATAGCAACGGCTAATGCTCGTCCTAGCAACAGTCCACACGAGGCACTTGTCTTCTTCGTCCTCTTAGCAGAGTCCAGACTCATAAACACCCTCAGCGTTTTTAATTAAAGAAATAAAGTAACTTTAACACTATTTTATAAACTTATGAACAGCACAGTGTTTCTCCGTCTCTCTCTTTAATCCCGCCCTCTCAGAATCCGGTAGTTTACCCCATACTCATCCCTAATAGACCCTGATTGGACAAATGACAGATTGACACCTGAATACTCAAATAAACAACAAAACATACGGCAGGAGGCGTTCAAGGACTGCTCAGAACACAGGAAAATTCATTATCTTCTAAAAAACATAGCAAATATACATTTCCCTGTATTAAACACAACTGATCTCACATCAGTAGTAATTTATATATTTGTTAACTAAAACCCTCATAAAATAAACAAAATGTAACCAACAGTAGCAGGGTACTACACAAATAATATGCAATAAGGTATACAATCAGAAGTTCTCAGTACAGCAGTATAATTCAATCAGGTGCTGGTCAAACACAGATAATGCCAAATAATAATCTTTGAATACTTTATACTGGCCACCACCAAAACAATTCTATTAATAATTATTGAATTAATTAATAAACATAGTTAAATATTTTTATTGATATTTAACCATGTACATCAGCACAGTCCAAGCTTTTATCTCATTCTGTTTCCACAGAGAGCTCAGTCACACATCTCTCCTACAGAGACTGAAAACCATTTCATCATCTTATTATGATGAGGATTGGATGTAGTATACAGTAGATTTATGTAGCTTTATGGGTGATCTGTACTTAAGTTTTCAGTGTAGTTTGTAGGACCTTGTAGACACCTGCTGTTTATTTGGTAAAATTATACTTTACAGACACATAAGTTGTATGTACAAAAGATAAAACATCAGACTTTATGATCACTCTGTAAAATATATCAGTGATGTGTGAATTCAACCAGCTGATCTGACTGAAACCTCATATTCTTTGACTGTTTTACAGAAACAGATATTATCCTGGTGAGCCCTGTCCATCCTGTGACTGAGGGAGATTCTGTTAGTCTGAGCTGCAGATTGAGAAGACAAACATTTGAGTCCAATGTGTTTTTCTATCTAAATGAGAAACTGATTCAAAATGATACCAGAAGGGAGCTGAATATCTCTGCAGTGTCAAAGTCAGATGAGGGTTTCTACAAGTGTCAATACTCACAACAAGTGTCAGCACAGAGTTGGATGTCAGTTAATGGTGAGTAGGATTAAACTTTTTCTGCATTTTCTTTCATGTAAACTGTGTTTCTGTTTGAGGAAGAAACTTAGAGGCAAATACTGAGCTGAATTCGAAATAGCTTTAGTTTTTTAACCTGTTGCATTAAGTAGAACATACTGTTTCCTTCTGAGCTCAAGAAAGCATCTGTATCAGTGATTGTGATAGTCATGATAGTAATTATTTTATTCTAAATGTTTACTTGTGTATTAATGTGTGTAATCGTTCGGCCGAGACATTAGCACTCTCCCTTTTAGGCAAGGTGGTGACAAAGTTGGTTTTGAACCCCACACTTTAACTCGGTTATAGTTATATATAGTTATATAGTGATGTAAACGTATGCTTGAATTTCCTATAGAATCCAATTATACATGACTTTTCTTTGTTTTGATATCAGCATCCTATATTGGCCATCGACAGCCCTGCTCTCTAAATATCGGCATCGGCCATTAATTAACCATATCAGTCAACCACTATTCCTTTGGAACAGGATTTTTTGTGTGTGTTCGTGCATTTGTGTTGTTTATACCTATAAATTTGTAAATGTATTATTATGTTTTGTTTTAGGGCTTGATGTGACATGACTCTCATCTTTATTAAAGCCCTACATTCAGTTTCAGAAAAGTACTATACAACTTTATTAACAGTTATTATTTATTATTATAGCAGTGTCCAGGCCTGAAAGCTCTTCCTCTCCTGTAGCGTTGATTGTTGGGCTGGTTTGTGGAATCATACTCATCATTCTTCTGCTCCTGTTGTATCGCTACAGACCGTCCAAAGGTGAGACCTTCCTCTACTGCTTTTATTATTCAAACACACGTATATAATAATAGAACTGTAACAACTCACAATACAAAACCATGTAACAACAAATGTCTTTTATTCACAGGTTCATGGTTTATCAGGTTGGTTGAACACTCTCTTCTCTCATTTTGAACATAACAACAATACATTACATGTTCTTATTTATATGTGTTGTATTTGCTTCATGTTGTAGATCAAACCAGTCTGAGAGCATCAATCAGGACTCTAACACAAATCATGTGGTCAACCAGAATGAAGCTCAACGTAATGACTACTCCACTCATCTCCATGGTTAGCATTTAAACTAATCTTGGTTTTATATGTATATATTCACACATTTTAAAGACACATTTTAAATAAGGATCTTTAAATAGTATCATAAGTTTAATGAGATTACTTTGACCTTTGCTTGATGTTCACTGCTCTGTAGGTGATGCTCCTCTGTATGAATCAATCAAAGGCTCTGAGGACACTGGAAACGGTACAGTTCATCCCCACACAATGTAAAAATAACACGATCAAATTTAAGTGTGTTCTGAAAATAAATAAATTTGCTTCAGTTGTAAGTTTTAAAACTAGATGAAATTACTTAAAATAATATTAGTAATATTCTTGTTTCTAGATAATGTTCAGAGCTTTTACCAAACAGGTCTTGAACCTGCAATCTATACATTTGGAGATATGTGCTAACTATCGTGACTTTGGTGACCCTCTGTCTTTTCCTCTAGGACCACCAGCAGGTCAAAATTTAAATGTATCCAGCATTGTGGTTTATGACATTCACATCAGTGGTTGCTGTACTTTGTGTTAAAGCTCTGTTGTACCTGCAGCCTCACAGGTCTGCTAGCATTGCTGTAGACTCCTGTTTATTAACAGTGAACATTGTGAAAATATCACCTCTGATGACACATTTGACCAATAATGATGGAGTTACTTTAAAGTTAGTTCTGTTTCATGAAGTTACTACATCATCTTGTTACATACATCTCAAGTTGTATGGTCTGTCCTATTCTTGTTTATATTACTTTCATCATCAGAGAATGTTGTTGGGTCTGATGATTATTCTGAGATTTGACATTTAAACTATAAAGGTTTTGCTGTGGCAGAACAACTGCATGATTTAAAGGGACTGATTATGAATGATTGATATAAAATCTTGTAATTAAAAATATGTAGCTTCTGTTTCAGATGCAGGTGGATCCCAGGATGTCACTTATTCTTTGATTGAACTTAAAAACTTTGGAAAGAAGAGTGAGTAGGCCTACTTTAAAAACCTACCATAAATTAAAAATAGATTAGCGTTGTCTTGAACTGCAGTATCTAAAGAACAATGTTTTATTCTTTTTGGATTAATCTGATTATTTTAACAGGGAAGCAAAAGAAACCAGAGGAGAGCGCTATTTACTCTGATGTGAAAACAGCAACTGCAGGTACCGTCAGTTCCAACCATCATGCTCAGAATCTGTATTGAAATGTGTCGTATCGTTACACAGGAGGTCATTATGGGTCAGCATGCAGTTCAATTAATGTCAGTCACCTTGGGTAAATACTACAAACTACCACTCTGCATCACCAGAGTTGTCAATTCTCACACATATTTGGGAACCTTTTAGACTTCTGGGTATTTCTAAGTTTGTCTTGTTTCATGGACAGTATGTGTAATTTGTTTCAAATTGTCTTCCATATCACAGATTTGGCACAAAACTGAAAACAAAAATAACACATTAGCTAAGGTGACAGTGTGGTGATGACAACTAAAGTGGTTATATTTTGATGCTACTGTACTGTCATGAAAAAGTACAAGGGAATCCCAAATACATTTCCTTTAATTTAAATCTACCTGTCAATCAATCCATTCATCCATCCAGCTGCACAGTACTGTATGTGTCTGCTGAGCAAACAAATCCTGAGATCTGACTTCTGTTTTAGACGACAATCTGATGTATGTTCAAGTCAACCACCAGAATAAAGGCAAAGCCAAGAGAAACAAAGGTAGGTAAAGTCTGCATTCACCTGCAGTTGTTATCATCCAACATGTTGGTGTTGGACACAGTGCAATTTACTGTCTGTATGTAATGTGTTCGATATGTTTAAAATGGTAGCTGTTTGTTATTACTTATTGTATTCATTCCTCATATTTCTTGCATCTTTAGTAATGTATTTTTATTATACATTTTATACATTGAGAGTACATCAGTAAATTCTGTAAAAGCTATAATATTCTGCTATGTGCTGGCAGTACTGTCATTCAGTGTACCTGTCAGTTCAGCTCATTATCTTTATTAATTATGACATTACTGGCAGTTGTTTAAAACTAAACATCCCTCCATTCACAGGAAAATCACCTCCTGCAGCAACTGCTGACGCTGTTTATTCTGAAGTTAAACCAGGAACAGCTCTTGGTAATAATGCTGCCGTCTGATGTGCTTACTGTAATGACTTATTCTACAGATAATTAAATGGGTGGAAGCCAGAATAACATGTCAGAAAAGCATCCTTATGTCTTTAATAACCATATATCTTTGTCTGTAAAGAGAGCCAGCTATCGAAATTTCAGACATGTTCAGTATTTTGTACAGTTAATTTCTTAGCGGATAATATAAAATAATTACATCATATGGATTTAGTTACTACTTTAAGCACAAAGCATACGCATTTAGATGTTTTACAGTTATGTATAAAGTTTTTGTGGGAAACAGAATGCAAGCTGTTCCAACAGTTTTATCTAGTATATTTAACCTTTAGTATCCAGGTGATAGTGCAGCTTTTAGGTCAGCATCTTCTTTAGTGTTTATGAGAAAGATCGACAATGGACATCAACACTTATTTATGTAATTATCTGTGTTGGACAATATATCTTCACATCTCTGCCCATTTTTGGATGAGCCGGGAGCCGGTGGAGTCAGGACTGCCAAAGCCGACCTCAATGAGCTTCACAACGGCTCTTCAGAAACCTATGGGTGACGTCACAGAGACTATGTGACTGCTATTTTTAATTATACAATCTATGGTTTTCTTCTGTCTATTTACATATATATTCATTGTTACTGTGTGTAACAAATGTTATAGCTTTTGTACTCTTAAAACCATTTTGACACATTAATAAACTATTTTTCCAGCAGTAAGCTGTCAGTTGTGTTTTTATTTGCTTTTTTGACTGGACAGCCAAACTGGACAAGAACATCCCACAGTAACTTTCTTCTGACACTATCAAGCTTGTCAAAAGCAATGAAGGGGACAATGAGGCTATAGAGCAGTGGTTCCCAACCTGGGGGTCGCCAAAGATTTACAGGGGGTCACGTAGCCTTTTTTATTTTAAGGGGTGTGAGAAAACTTGAAACATATCCACAGAAGGTTTATATATCAGCATGTTGCCCTATAACTATATAAAACTATATGAAATTGCTATTTTTAAAGTTTAGATTAGATTTAGGTTAATATTGTTTACAGCTGTGAAGGTGCTTGTGTTTGAAGATAAATTAGTACCTGTTGAGGGCTGGAGGTCATTAATTTTGTCTCCAATAGTTATAATTTTATCAATAAAGAAGCTGTTGCTACTGAGGCCTACAGGAATACATGGCTCAGAAAAGCTGTGACTCTGTCAGTCTGGCTAGAGGGTTCAAAAGAAACCTGTGTCATGTCTGTCATAAATATTAGTGTTTTATTTTTAAATCAGTTTTTCATGTGTTACTTCCTATTTTATTTTGTATTTGTCTTCCTCTTGCTTTATTTCCTGCCTGTCTTTTTCCCGCCATTTTGCCCCACCTGGATTGTGTTTACCTGTGTGCCATTAGTTTCCTCCTCACTGTATGTTGCCTGTGTTTCATCCCCTCTGTGCCCGTTTGTTGTTGTGCCTTTGTGTCTTGACTTACAGCCCTTTTGTGTCGCTAGTATTGTGTTTTCCATGGTGCTTGGATGTCTGCCTGGTTTTTGGACTCTGCCTCAGCTTTTTCCTTTGGATTTGTTTGCTCGTGCTGCCTGACCCTCTGTGTACCGACCCCATTCTGGCAAGTAAAGACTGAGTATTTCTGTATCAATATCCTGTCTCCTGTCATGCATTTGAGTCCAGTTGCTTGTGTTTCCACTGGTCTTAACAACCCATAAATGCTGACCAGCTACCTTTAATGAACCTGAGACACTTCATGAAATCCTGCATCATTAAACCATGAGGAATAAAGCTGAAGTTTAAGGTGTCAGTACTATGTCTATCACTAGATTATATAAGTGTGAGCAAGTGCTGTCCTGTGCTTTTAAGAAAGTATCTTTTTAATCTTTTTAATATTTTGTATCCAGTCATTTTAACCGACCTTTTATCACTGGTTAACCCAGCATATGTACATGAGTGCACTGAGACCACTGACAGTGACTGAGACTCATGCATGGCAGCCCTAGATCTTGTGGTCTGACTATAAAGAATTATTAATTAAGGACATGTAACTAAATACGTAATACACATGTAGATTGTCCATGTATGGAGTGTATCCATAATGAAGGCTTTGCTGCATAAATATCTCTGCATAGAGGGACGCTTTTGAAGTAGCAAGAATAAAAAATGTGCTTTATTTCAATATTACATCTGTAAACAATGGGGTATTCAACTTTTTAAACGTTTGTTTAAATTAACATTATCAACCACAGATTGAAATGCTCTAATGTAAAACAAAACATGAATGTCAGTCAGTCAATATACCTGTTAGACCCCAGACATTGTGTAGTTAAAATGGAAGCTATTCCCATAAACAACCACCAGGGGGTGCTGAACTACCTTAGTTGATACCAACAAAATGCAAGTACTGACAATTAGTCTAGAACTTCAGCTGCTGTAGTTAAGTTTAAGATGCCATGTCAGGATGACTCATGAGCCACATACTCAAAAAGCTGAATTACTCTTGCACATGCTTGTCCCTTATACTCATACCTCTGACTGCTTCAAAGCTAAACATATTACCCTGCTTTGCTCCATTCCCAGGGTTCAGTTCCTGGTAGCGATGTGTTCCATCTTTAGCACCACACTAATGCTTGAAACTGGTTGGTTTTTGCACCAGCATTATGTTTTAATTGCTAAAGGATTTAACTGGTTTGGGTCAGCAGATATGGATATAGTTCAGTCGTCAAAGAATCAGGGTAGGAGGGAGATCCTTAGGTCAGTGAGTTTTATTGTATGAATCACAGTGGACAGACACATACATGCTGATACCAAGGTGACTATGTTTGTGTGGTCTACAAAAAGAATAATGATAGGTAATCATGGTATATAAAATTAACATGCAACTTGCTGAAAACATGAGTACATTATCTTTATAATTTACATTATGGTGATTTACACACAACCAGTGGGTAGAAACTAGAAGAAAGTGTCTGGGCTTTACACTGCTCTGCATGCAGTGGCTGCAGAAACTGAAAGTCATAATGTAATTATTAACAGGTTTATTACCTTGCATTGTACTCAGAAGTCTCAGTGTTTAACCTGCAGTGTTCTTTTCTTCTTTTCTGACACCTTAGCAATGGTGTGAATGTGTGATAACACTGTCCAATTCTTGCTATCACAGCAACACATATCTATGTTAAAAGTGGAACAAGAAAGTTGTTTATTTTTCACTCATGCTTATACAATTGTTTCTTCTTAGGCGCAAGTTGAGAAATAATCTTAGCCTAATGGAAGAAAACACATGCAACAGTTTATTTCAGTATTTTGCTTATTTGATTTCTGCTTGATGTATTTTATATCTGAAGTTTAAGGGTTAAGTTAAGGGTTACATATGACACTGTAAGATGGCACACAACACCCCTATATGTTTACTAGGGAGATAAAGTCCTTGCCCCTCTCTTAGCCAGCATGTTGCACTTACAAGTTGCACTTGTATCTGTAATGTAGTTGGTTTTCAGTGGCACAGAACTACACACTTTGGCTCTGTAGCAGTACATACTGTATAACTATAACTAATATAATATATTGTTGTGATTCTGTTTTACATATATAACGAATATATTGCATCAGGGCACAAATGAAGAGGGGCATCTGTGACATTTAAAACTACACAACTACTGAAGTGTTTTGGTATTTCTTCATATTGGTATTTTTGTCACATTTAGTTACCTTATTTTCAATAATTAATACAGACCTCTTCACAAATTAAGTCTTTGGCTTTGGCCCACATGAACTAAATGTTAAGTTATCCTTTATTGATCCCCGTAGGGATATTCATCCTCTGCATTTAACCCATTGTATTAGGAGCGGATCTGAGCCAGTGCCTTCCTCAAGGGCACTGACTAAAGAATTAACGTCACATACATGTTATGATGGTGGGAGAAACTGGAGCACCTAGAGGAAACCTACGTAAACTCGGCCCTGCCCCAGCTGGGATGTGCATTTTGATAATGCTATGAGGGACTGCCCTCAGTGAGACCTTATCTGTGTGGAGGCTTTTGAATGAACACAAAGCTACTGTGAACTATTAATGTCACCCAATATTTTTCCTTTTATTTTAAGTTCAACTGTGATTGAGGTTCTTCAGCTCCGGTGGATCTTGAAAAACATTTGGAAAACATTCTGCTGTTACTGTCGCTGTCCAAGGTGCTGATCCTGGGCCCTCAAGGAATGCTGAAACTGTCCTGGGTAATGACGCCTGTTGTGTTTATAATTAATAAAGTGCCTACCTGTCTACAGTAATGTTACAGGCTTAGTTTTTACATTTTTACATTTACTTTTATTTATTGATGTTGATTTTTATTGTTTTTATTGTATTAATTTTTGGTCTTCAAAATGTTATACATAGATTTTTTTATCTGTGTTGTGTCAGTGTTGTTATGTGAAGCACTGGGCTGCATGAAAGGTGCTATGTGAATAATAAGGGTTGTTAAAACCTTGGTTTCAAGTTTGGCCGTGACTTCACCCACAGGAAGTGACTGAGCTTGGGTAAAACTGAAATGGTCTCACAAACAGAATAAGTGTGAAGAGAGCCAAAGCATGACATGAGATAATGGGAGGTACCCAAACTGAGTTTTATAGGACAGGGTCTGAATACTCATTTTAATGTGATATTTACATTTTTAATCAGTATTTGATGGATATTGAGTGACATTAGACATTGATTAAATGATTTTAACGTAAGGCTCCAACATAAAATGTGAAGGTAAAGGGGTCTGAATATTGTCTGAATGCACTGCATAAAAACATACATGAACATTAATCTAATTGCAATACAGGCACAGTGGATGCAAGAAAAGATTAACAATAAAATGTTAGTATATGGTATATGGCACACTTTGCTCTGTGTGCTTGGTTTATTCTGTGAGTACATCAGTGACTTTCTAATTTTGTGTCTTACATAAGCAGTTTTGTTTGCATAAACGTGATCAATTGATTTGGTTGTTTCAGAGTGGAGGACTGTGTTAAATGCACTGCTGGAATAGTTATTTTTCGGCTAATTGTTTACGCACATATTTGCACAATGCATGTACAGTATGTGATCTAAGGCATTCTCAACTGCTGCCAAATTGATATAGGCCACAGACCTGTATTTAATAAGATGTTGTCTCTGATAATATAATAAATGCATTTACATGTTTGCTTTTATCCATATGAACATAATATGCCCTCTCACTAACTCGCTCAACTGCTCTGGGCAGACCGTTGCACTCATATGGCAAAGAGAGCAAGGGAGAGAGAATGTGACCTAGTGTGTTGAGGTCTGCCTCTGCACCAAGCAAGAGTTAGCGAGAGGTTATTATTGCATGTTAATATGGATAATAGCAAACATGCAAATGCATTGAGCACAGAATAGATTTTTATTTGCCCAAACAAAATAATGTTTTGCTTGCATACAATTTCTCTTCAAAATAGAAATAATTTGCTTCCAAAATATATTTTTCTGTGCTCTGCCATTGTTTGCTCAGGAATGAGGCACAAATATAAAGCCATAAACTTCTAGTCAAGGAAATAATGGTGAAATCTATCTAATATTACTAATTTTTCTGTGGACCCCAGGTTGAGAACCACTGGTCTATGGTATTGTTATGTATAAAACTTTAGAATGTAATGTATTGCTTATATACATATATGTTTGTATATCTATTTCATTTTAATATATTTCTTTAAATGTATTTCCTGCTTCTTTAATAACTCACAGAAAATCATCACATAC
Source organism: Dicentrarchus labrax (assembly GCF_905237075.1). Lineage (NCBI taxonomy): Eukaryota > Metazoa > Chordata > Actinopteri > Moronidae > Dicentrarchus > Dicentrarchus labrax. Next base: position 45,408 of record NW_026136724.1, read on the forward strand.
ATGTTTGATACTGTTGATTGTCTGAACAGTAGTTGCCAAATGCCTTTTATTATCCTCTGATGAACTTTAAATCTTTATTTTAGTGCTGAATACACTCCTCTGTGGACATGCTGAAGGTGACCAATAGTCTTTTTCTCTGTTCTCTCTCTCTCTCCTTCCTCTTTTGGGGTTTTTACATGTATATATCATTTTACTCCATGTATCAATTACAATAATGAAATTACTGGATTAGTGCCTCAGAGTTTAATATGCATTTTTATGTATTGACCCTGATGTCAAACTGTATATTTACTATAGAGTCTTTTACCTTCATACAGAGGCTTTTCACACATTATCTGATCATATTAACAGGACAGAATAATGAAGAAAAGAGGACTGAGCACTCTGATGTTGGGAGCAGAGAAACAGGTAATACAATCAGTTATAACTAACTCCCTCCCTCCCTCACTCCTCCTCACTCACTCACTCATTTTGTAACTCTACTGGTGTAGAGGAGGAAGAGGAGACCCAGTTACAGTGATCCAATCAGTATCAATACAGTGAGTCTGGCATTTGTTTTTGAAACAGAACTAAATATATTTTGTATTAATAATTATTAGTTGATAAAATATGTAAGGGCATCGCATTCACTTGAAAAACTTGTTTTTCTGACAATTTTTTTTTTCTTGTTTTACGGAGTAATTTTTTTTCTGAATTATCGAGATACTTTGAACTCTGGCGAGAACCTCCAATGGACCTATGGTGACTCCTGCCCGCACATACATGCCCCATCTTCAGCTAGTCCTCAGGTGCCTGTGTAGAGTCGACAAACTAATGATAATACCATCTATATAACTTAAAGACAGGACTATCTCCCAGTGTCTTAAACCCAGATCAAAGTAAAACTTGATTGAACTATACAAGCTGGTCATGTTTGTTTCCGTTAAATCGAATATAGAGTATAAACACATAAAGTGTCTATTTTTGAAATGCTCTCTAAACTCTAAAAAATTATCAGAAAATCAGAAAAAGATTATTCCGAAAAAAACAACCATAAAAGTAAATTACTCAGAAAAACAAACCAAATAATACATTTTCAAGTGAATGCAATACGCTTCCGTAATAAAAGGTTAAAGACAGTATGTTTTGATCTTTGGTCATTTTCTATCCTGACTATGAACACAAACAGTTGAAAACAAGGCTGTTGTGACTCTGCAACCAAACTGGTCTGAAATATACAGAGGAGAGAAGATCACTCTCAGATGTGAGATCAAGGACGGAGGAGACACTGAGTGGACGTATGAATGGAAAACAACCAGCTCAAGAAAACCTTCAAATCAAAATGAACACAGTATTCGGTCTACTACTGTATCCCACAGTGGAGAGTACAGCTGTAAGGGCAGAATGAAACATGCTCAACAGTCTTGAACAGATTGGAGTGATCCCATCAAATTGACAGTATTTGACAGTAAGTCTCATCATATTTATTTTAATATTATACAGTTCACTAAATGGCTGTTTGGTTGATATATGTTTTAAGTAAAGTAAATCTTCAAGTTTGTATGTACTGATTGTACAGGATGTATTTGATCCACTATTGATACATGTTTACATTCTGAAAAATCACTTTCCAACAGAACCTCAGTCTGTCCTCACTGTGTCTCCATTATGGCTGAGTCCTGGAGACTCTGGATGGAGGTTCTTCTGGTATAAGACTGTTCCTGATCTACCATACTACTACAGCTCTGAGCTGCTACCTGGCAGCAGCAATGGGACTGAACAGGATTCCTACATCGTACATGGACCAACACACACAGCAGGATATAAGTGCAGAGCTGGAAGAGGAGATCCAGTGTATTACACTGATTATAGTAAATCCCAGTTTGTCTGGTCTGGAGGTCAGTTTGTTTCTGTCTGTCCTCTCAAGAAGCAGATGTTATGTCATCTAGTTTCTGTCTGTGACCAACATAAAGTAGCTGTCTTGAAAACTAACACCTATGTTAACAAATAATTGGTGTGTACATTGAGACATCTGTGGTTTCGGGGTGGTTACTGTTTTTTTAGTCGCCTTTCTTGGACCAGCGGGCTGCAGTGCCCGAGTACCTCCTCATGAAGACTAGATTCTTGGTTAGGTAGTCAGATAGCGGGAAGCTCTGTTGGAGGCTGCGTCTGTCTTTTGTGCACACTGGTGGGTCCTAACACATTGCATTCCCATTCTCCTGTGTGCTTGCGAATATTGTGTAAGTATGGATTGAGTCGTAAAAGTTTTCAAGATGGAAATCATAGTTTGACCAAAATCACTGCACTGGGTTGCAATGTTTGCCGTAATCCTCAAAAATAAAAAACAAAAACAATACATATTTACATTATGACATTATTAATCTTAAAAGCACTGTGCTCTGTTTGATCCATTATTACATGTTGTTTTTCAGATTTTCATCCATCAGCGTCTCTCACAGTGAGTCCTGACAGAGTGCAACACTTCACCTCTGACTCTGTCTCACTGAGCTGTGAGGGAAACTCTACTGAGTGGAGAGTGAGGAGGTTTACTGAGAACAGCTACCATTCATACTGCTCCTCCTGGGGGACAATGAATGGATCCACATGCAACATAGACAGTTTCTGGCAGAGTGATGCAGTGTACTGGTGTGAGTCTGGATCAGGAGACTTCAGCAACGCCGTCAACATCACTATACAGCGTATGGTTTCATTACATTTTCTTTTTCTTTGAGAAATTATTTTAAACATCACATTATGTGTTTTAACATATATTAGAATCATGTTGTATACAGCATCTACATTGAGGAGTTCACTGATTGCTTCATCATATCAGCCTATTTTATAAACATTCAATGTTAGTTTTGATCATTATTAATTACCATATAACATAAAGTAATAGTAGTACTAACATTTAGCAGTGCATTAGTCCACAAAACAAATTACACCAACATGTTTTCCAGAAAATAAACCACTTGTCTTCTGAATTAATTTGTTAAATTTTAAAGATTATTTTACAATCAGGTATAAAATCAAAGAATCATCTTTGAATATTTTATACTGGCCACCACCAACACAATTATATGAATAATTATCAAATTAATTAATGAACACAGTTAAATACTTTTATTGTAATTTTAACCATGTACATCATTACAGTCTAAGCTTTTATCTCATTGTTTCCACAGAGAGCACAGTCACACATCTCTCCTACAGACACTGAAAACCATTTCATCATCTTATTATGATGAGGATTGGATGTAGTATACAGTAGACTTATGTAGCTTTATGGGTGATCTGTACTTAAGTTTTCAGTGTAGTTTGTAGAACCTTGTAGACACCTGCTGTTTATTTGGTAAAATTATACTTTACAGACACATAAGTTGTATGTACAAAAGATAAAACATCAGACTTTATGATCACTCTGTAAAATATATCAGTGATGTGTGATATTTTCTCAACCAGCTGATCTGACTGAAACCTCATACTCTTTGACTGTTTTACAGAAACAGATATTATCCTGGTGAGCCCTGCCCATCCTGTGACTGAGGGAGATTCTGTTAGTCTGAGCTGCAGATTGAGAAGACAAACATTTGAGTCCAATGTGTTTTTCTATCTAAATGAGAAACTGATTCAAAATGATACCAGAAGGGAGCTGAATATCTCTGCAGTGTCAAAGTCAGATGAGGGTTTCTACAAGTGTCAATACTCACAACAAGTGTCAGCACAGAGTTGGATGTCAGTTTATGGTGAGTAGGATTAAACAATTTCTGCATTTTCTTTGAAATAGCATTAGTTTCAGATAGTTTCAACTGTTGCATTAAGTAGAAAAGACTGTTTCCTTCTGAGCTGAAGAAAGTCTGCATCAGTGGTTGTGATAGTCATGATTTATTGAGAATGGGTAATAGCACACTGTATACTGACATATTTGTGTATATATTGTACCATACAGCATTTTCATTCCATGGGCCGAAGTAATAAATAATAATAATAAATAAATGCGACTTATAGTCCGGTGCGACTTATATATGTTTTTTTTACCTCTTCATGAGGCATTTTTTTGACTGACATTACTGTAATAGTAATAACAGTTTTAAACATGGTGTTCACATTCAGGAGACTAATGCTGCTTTAACCTCACAGCTACGTGTGTGTGTGTGTGTGTGTGTGTGTGTGTGTGTGTGTTCAGGCTTTGAGGGCGGCGACCCTCCTGTCTTCCTGGAGTGCGGCGGCTCTGCAGACTGTCTTTCCTGGCTCGCCGTGCTTAGAGACGCCAACACCGAGACGCTCAGGCGACGCATCGCACATCTCCACTCTTTCATTAACACGCACAGCGCCCGGGAACACACACACACGCTGCCTCAGACTGCGGCGCGGAGAGAAAACCTGCAGGATGCTGGAGGTAAACATCTTAATTAAGATCGACTGAGACAGATACTAATTATTAGTAATCAAGGGAAGAAGATTTGCAGTAAAAGATTCAGGGAATAACCAGGAATGTAACTAAAGTACTTAAATGATCTTCTATCATATTGATGTATAAAATGTTCGGCTCAAAGAAAACTCAAACGCTTCCTGAACTAACAGGATGATCGAGGTGTTCTGGTTTCACTTTTGTAGAGCCGTCCCTGCAGCTGCATCCTGGATACTTTTTATTCCTGAAAAAAGTGCTTCATGAAGCCCCCTCCCCCACCCAACATTTCCTACAGCTGCAGCTTCACATTAAAAGCATCTAACTTGGTAATAATTGGTTGAAAAAACAAAGTTAGCGGATGTAATAAAATGTCTCTGCAAAGCCCAAAATTCATCTGATTGTGATCTATTAAACTATTTGTTTTCACAACTTTCTAATATTGAGAAGTTGTTGTAGTTGGTTTGCAGAGCAGAGTCCATTATAATGGAAACCAAGTATCTGTTTTTATTTTATATGTCTTACTACTTATTACTGTATTTATTAAATTATCTGTTTGTGATCATTGATCCTTTATGTTTTGGGACTTAAAAAAATATCCTGCATTAAAATATTACCTATATTGTCATTTCTTATTTCATTTAAATCTGTTGGCTGTTTGTAATTGCAACAGTCTTTTTATATTGATTCAAGTGGAAGTATTATTACTCAGGCCAAGTGTTATATTGCTATGCTAATGAAGACTGCTTGTCAAATTGATTAAATATGTGTTTATTGCAGTAATTGAGATTACAAAACACAGCTGATGAAGTTGCAAAGGTGTTTTCAATGAAATCTGTGACAAGGGCAATATAGTATATATATTATGGCATGCCGTTTAGGAAATTAATCTTTGAATTTATGGAATGAAACTTTGAATATATGAAATGAAACTTTGAATATATGAAATGAAACTTTGAATATATGGAATGAAACTTTGAATATATGGAATGAAACTTGACTGGTCATCAAGGCACTGCTGCCATCTTGTAGAAGTGAGAATGAGTCAGTCAGGAACCTTGTGGCAGCAATACTGAGCAATGAGGACATTATGAACTCATTGGTAAGTGCTTGTACGGGCCAAAATCCTTCCCATAGTACCCGTGCCCAATACCGTTCTCCTGACGAAGAAGTTCACTTCCTTTTTAATGGTGGCAGGCCGACTACAACAGGCCTCAGGCTAAATCCTGACAGAAAAAGCAAAAAAGTTTTCCAGTTTAAGAAAGTATTGTAATATTTCAACTGATGCCATTTTGTAAAACCAGCTAATTCAGAAGGCTATCACTTTGATGAAAAGGATACTACTAGGTTTTGAATTTCATTCAGTATTCTCACATTTTTATCAGTATATCCAAGCTTCATTCCATATATTCAAAGATTCATTCCATATATTCAAAGATTCATTTCCTAAACGGCATGCCATAATATATATATATATATACACTATTCACACCTGTTCCCTCTTCATAATGGCTTGCCCTTTCTTGGAGGATGTACTGGATGAGGAAGCCCTAATCCTCAGACGAGCATTTAGTCATGAAAGAGTCTTCTGGGACAGGTCAGACCCATTGGCTGTTGGAGATGACTATCTCATTGAGAGATACAGATTCTCAGGTGATGGACTAAGATATTTATGTAGGCTGCTGGGTCCAAAAATACAGCACCAGACGGCAGGAAGCCATGCTCTCACTGTACCAATCTGTAAATGAGTTAGATAGATAGATAGATAGATAGATAGATAGATAGATAGATAGATGCTTTATTCATCCCCAAGGGGAAATTCACAGTATCCAGCAGTATCCACAAACTGATAATATTAATAAATAATAATAATAATAATAATAATAATAACAACAACAACAAGAGGAGGTCAATTTAGAAGAACTAATAGAATAAAGTAGAATAAATAGCTAAATAACGAGCATTGGGTAAGTGTCCTAATGTGCATGGTCAAATCCAGTGCTTGAAAGGCCGAAGGTGCATAAGTAGTGTCAGTCAGTCAGTCAGTCAGTCAGTCAGTGGTCACATAATGCAGGGTGCACTGCGTCAGGAGGTATAGTTAACTAAAGGGCAGACACATTGGAGTTTAGAGTTTTCCTCCCCTGGGTGGAGTTGAAGAGCAAACATCTGGAAACTTCCAGAAAGAAGGAACGCTGAGAGTTGGACAGCAGGAGAAAGGTCAGACATGTTCTACTGTTCTAGTCTGTACTGTTCTAGTCTGTGCTGTTGTAGTCTGTACTGTTCTAGTCTGTTCTAGTCTGTACTAGTCTGTTCTAGTCTGTACTGTTGTAGTCTTTTCTAGTCTGTTCTGTTCTAGTCTGTTCTAGTCTGTACTGTTCTTTTCTGTTCTAGTCTGTACTGTTCTAGTCTGTTCTGTTCTAGTTTGTACTGTTCTAGTCTGTTCTAGTCTGTACTGTTCTAGTCTGTTCTGTTTTAGTCTTTTCTAGTCTGTTCTGTTTTAGTCTGTTCGGTTCTGTACTGTTTTAGTCTGTACTGTTCTAGTCTGTTCTGTTTTAGTCTTTTCTAGTCTGTTCTGTTTTAGTCTGTTCGGTTCTGTACTGTTTTAGTCTGTACTGTTCTAGTCTGTTCTGTTTTAGTCTGTTCTGTTCTAGCCTGTTCTGTTCTAGTTTGTACTGTTCTAGTCTGTTCTAGTCTGTACTGTTCTAGTCTGTTCTTTTCTAGTCTGTTCTGTTCGAGTCTGTTCTAGTCTGTACTGTTCTAGTCTGTTCTGTTCTGTACTGTTCTAGTCTGTTCTGTTCTGTACTGTTCTAGTCTGTTCTGTACTGTTTTAGTCTGTACTGTTCTAGTCTGTTCTAGTCTGTACTGTTGTAGTCTGTTGTAGTCTGTACTGTTCTAGTCTGTTCTGTTTTAGTGTGTTCTGTACTGTTCTAGTCTGTTCTATTCTAGTCTGTACTGTTCTAGCCTGTACTGTTCTAGTCTGTTCTGTACTGTTCTAGTCTGTTCTGTTTTAGTCTGATCTAGTCTGTACTGTTCTAGTCTGTTCTGTTCTGTACTGTTCTAGTCTATACTGTTCTGTACTGTTCTAGTCTGTACTGTTGTAGTCTGTTCTGTTTTAGTCTGTTCTGTTCTGTACTGTTCTAGTCTGTACTGTTCTAGTCTGTTCTGTTTTAGTCTGTTCTGTTCTGTACTGTTTTAGTCTGTCTAGTCTGTTCTGTTCTAGTCTCCTTTGTTCTCCTGTGTTCTCACTCTGCCGCTCTGATTCTGGCTGCCTTGCTCCGCGGCTCGTCAGCAGCAGTCTTATTTCCATCCCCTGACTCACTCTGACTTTACTTCCTGGAAACATTTTACAGAACTGAAAGGTTCCTCTCTCTCTCTCTCAGCGGGGAACGTGTTCCCTTATGTTCTCTAATGTTCTCTAATGTTCTCTAACTGTCGTCTTCTTTCGCAGATCTCACTGAGAGGTTCTGTCGGTTGAGAGGAAACCTGCTCTTCATCCTCAACAAACAGGTGACAGCCAGAGTGTGCACTTTAACCTAAACCACAGAGAAACCTGTGACACATTAACCCTGTGTGTGTGTGTGTGTGTGTGTGTGTGTGTGTGTGTGTGTGTGTGTGTGTGTGTGTGTGTGTGCGTGCGCGCAGGGCGGTAAGCTGGTGGAGGTGCTGCTGTTGGAGAGATGTGAGGTTGTGACGGACGATGACAGACGACTGGCTGTCAGTAAGTGACGCACACACTCTGAGGTTGCACCCCGGGGCTAACGTTGCACGAGCAGGACATTTTCTCCATAAAATATGATTTCACCCGAATCACTGATGAAGTTGTGTTTTTGTAAAGTAATCAATAAAGTTTGGGGTTTTCTTTGGTTATTTCCTGTTTTATTTTATAGGTTTACTCAAGTCTTGTTTGATTTACTTCTTGTCTTTGTTTATTTTGTGTATTTAGTCTTTGTTTTCTTGGTTCGGTGTCAGTTCCTTCGGTCACTGGATACTTTTGCATTATTGGGTTTTCTGACTTTAGTTTGAATACAATCCTGAGTTTCCTGAGTTGTAACAGAGTCCTGCTGTTAGCTAGCTACAAAGGAGGGATATGCACTCTGAACTTAACATTGACAAACTGAAATTTATTAAAGAATTGAACAATAATAATAACAACAATTAAACTAAACTAGAACACCAGGAAACGGCAGAAATTAGACAAAACTTCCACGTTAAAATCAAAATTGATTTTGTGTTCAGGCTCTTATCAAACATGAGCATTTTGGTGCAGATTGGACAAAGTATCCTGAAGTTAAAACAATGTCCTGTTTTGTGGCGACACCTCAAGATTCGGCGCCATGCCACGGACACGACCTTAGGCGAAAACTCAAGATTTTGACAAATTTTAACTGTAATTGTGTTTACATTATACTGAGTAAATTTGAAGTCGATCCGATGAGTTCTCTAGGAGGAGTTCGTTAAAATACAAAGCGTGCAAATCGCCAAAATGGCCACTAAATCCAACTTATATTCAACCCATATCCATTTCAGGCTTAAATGAACAACTTCAAATTCAAGCCCCACCCATTTTTGAGTACAGATATGAATACAGATAGTTTGCAGTTTCACAACCCTAACCCAGAATACTTTCAACATTTTCTTCACTAGCATTGCTGTACAACTACTGAGGTCCAAAAACTGATCTTGCTAGCAGACTTTGATGCCTCAAAGCATCAAAATAAGTTAAAATAAGCTAAATTCAACGCCAAGCCACAGAAACGTCATTAAATGAAGAGTCGTGACAATTATTACACATCATCAGCAACATCTGAAAGGTCTTCTGACCAAACTTCAGCTGGATCTGATCTATCTACTTGGAGTAATACATGAAAGTATAAAACATTTACTGTTTCCAGTAGTTCATAGTGAGACTCTTATCAGACAGATTGTTTGTTCTATGTTATATTGTTTGTTTTTATTTTAGATTATTTATTTATTTATTCATTCATTTGTTTTTTAAAATGTGGGAGGAAACCGAAGCTTCTCGGGGAAAACCCACGCCAACACGGTGAGCACTCTGTACTCCTCACAGCAAAAGGGGTTCAAATGCTGGAAGTGAACCTTCGCCTTATAGCTGCAAGGCCACAGTGTTACACTGAGGCACCTGTGTGGCCCTATAGCACCTGATGTCCCATGTTGCGATCCACTAGACGATTCTTCTCTTAACTAAGATATTTTTTTTTTCATTATGGTTAAAATGTGGGCGAACCGAAGCCCCTCTAAGTAAACCCTGTGTCATCCCAGTTAGTACGTGTGTCCGGTCCCTATGGCACCCGATGTTGCGATCCACCAGACAATTCTTCTCTTAACTGAGATACTTTTTTTCATTATAGTTTAAAATGTGGGCGAACCGAAGCCCCTCGGAGTAAACCCTGTGTGATCCCAGTTAGTACGTGTGTCCAGTCCCTATGATACCTGATGTCCCATGTCGCGATCCACCAGACAATTCTTCTCTTAACTGAGATACTTTTTTTTCATTATAGTTTAAAATGTGGGCGAACCGAAGCCCCTCGGAGTAAACCCTGTGTGATCCCAGTTAGTACGTGTGTCCAGTCCCTATGATACCTGATGTCCCATGTCGCGATCCACCAGACAATTCTTCTCTTAACTGAGATACTTTTTTTTCATTATAGTTTAAAATGTGGGTGAACCGAAGCCCCTCGGAGTAAACCCTGTGTCATCCCAGTTAGTACGCGCGTCCGGTCAAAGATTACTCTTTGCGTCCGATGCAAGCAGCAAATGGCTTGGCCACAGTCTTGAAGAGACGTGAAAAGAATCTGTTCACGCCGGTCTTCTTCTGTGGCGTCACCAGATGCTTCGTTAGTGTCTCAGTAATACATCTGTAAACAGATGCATCCTGGGACAGCAGGCACATCTTCAAGATCTTGTCGTCGCCTGTCAGCTTGCACAACTCCTTGTGCACCGCCTTGGCGACCTTCTTAATGTGATGACCGCTTGGGTTCACAGCGACCTTGGAGCCTCCGATCTGTTTGCAGAGCATCTCCACGAGAAACTTGTTGAAGGCCTCAGTGTCATTCAGAGTCACATGAATGTGCGGAGGTATCGGACATGCCATAATTTTACGAACCAGTGCAATGACCATAAGCCTGCAGCTGGTATCGTCCCACTGATGGGTTGCTGGTGCTGCGGTCTCAACTGCAGCTTCAGCCCTGACCGATGACTGAACGGGGGTGGAAGGTGATTCTACGTTAACCACCAGGGTGTCACCAGCCTTAGCTTTCATCGGTGACTTAACGGATTGAACACGGGTGGAAGGTGATTCTACGTTAACCACCAGGGTGTCACCAGCCTTAGCTTTCATCGGTGACTTAATGGATTGAACGCGAGTGGAAGGTGATTCTACGTTAACTACCAGGGTGTCACCAGTCTTAGCTTTCATTGGTGTCTTAACGGATTGAACACGGGTGGAAGGTGATTCTACGTTAACCACCAGGGTGTCGCCAGTCTTAGCTTTCATCGGTGTCTTAACGGATTGAACGCCGGTGGAAGGTGATTCTACATTAACCACCAGGGTGTCACCAGCCTTAGCTTTCATCGGTGTCTTAACGGATTGAACACGGGTGGAAGGTGATTCTACGTTAACCACCAGGGTGTCACCATTCTTAGCTTTCATCGGTGTCTTAACGGATTTAACGTGGGTGGAAGGTGATTCTACGTTAACCACCAGGGTGTCACCAGTCTTAGCTTTCATCGGTGTCTTAACGGATTGATCGCGGGTGGAAGGTGATTCTACGTTAACCACCAGGGTGTCACCAGTCTTAGCTTTCATTGGTGACTTAATGGATTGAACGGGGGGTGGGAGGTGTCGTGCAGCAACTTCCTACAGGTGTCGCGCCGCAACTTCCCACGACTGAGGGGGTCTCAGCAGGCGACGTGTGACAGATCACCTCCCTGATTTTTTTCACGACGAGACTTGCGTGGTCCCTCTTTGTTTTGTGGCGTATCAGCTGCCTGGTAAGCCATTGCCTAATCTGCCCCATAAAGCAGTCCACGTCGCCCTGTATTGTGAAGCGGAAGTCCTCCATGGGAACCTCTGGCTGTAAGTGTTGGGAAACTATATTGCCGAGCTCTATGCCAGCTGCGTTGTCTTGACCGCTTCCGACGGAATTGATTATCTCGTCAGGGGTCATGTCTTCCGTGGCCATCTTTAGATCCTCTTCATTTAATGATATGATGCTTCTAATTACCAGATCAGCCTCCTCCATCAGCTCACTCACAGAAGACGGTTCTTCTGGGGGGCATTTATAATCACGCCTCAATTTTGCCATTAGGCCAAGTAGTGACCCCATGGCATAACGCTGAGCGTAGAATGCCTTAACTTTGGCTTCCACTGTTTTCCAGTGGGACGTCTTCTCGGGTACAGCCAGCGATTCCGGCAGTGTACCTTCTGAGTCTATTTTAAGCTCCACGATTGTCTCCCTGACAATCGCAGAGGCCAACTCCTCCACGTCCTGGGAAGATTCAGACTCAAACATCTCGCCTTCTTCCTCCGAAATGTTGACGTTATAGTGAACTGGTCTTATGGTCTTGGCCCTTTGTTGCATCAGGATTTTTACGACTTTGATTGTTTTGTCCACAAAGCTCATCTGAGACTCTGTTCCTGTCTCATCAAGAGAAGGAACAACGGGGGTGTTGCACGACTCCTCCGTTCCAATTAGTGCAATTTCCTCCACTGGCAAATTTTCTATTGTTAGGATGTCTTCCGCAACCTCCGTTGTGAGGCTTTGCTGGGCCTTCTTAATGGCGCACTTTTTAAAGATTCTGGCTGCGTGTCGGACCATTACCTGTAGTCTCAGGGTGAAGGAGTGAGAGATAAGAGGTCTGCTCCCCTCAATGACTCCACCACTTTCAGAGGTTTTAGAGAGCATATTAACTCTCTCTGTGACCTCTGTAATCACAGTGTCCGTCAGCTTTTCCGTGCTTCGGGAACTGATGTCTGGGACACCGGTGGCCTCGGATAAGGCCAGAGAGATGGAGTCCTCCAGACACCCGCGGACATCATCTTCAGATACATGGCTCTTCTGTGATCCGGCCGACCCAGAAGAGCTTTTGGAGGATTTAGGAATGTCTCCCTCCTTCTGTTCGCGCTGTCTAAACACCCCATGTATGTGGATGAATATCGTATTAACGATATCCACACACATGTTATTAATAATCTCTTCGGTCTTCGCATCAAGTGACCCGGATTTGAGAAGCGACCAATCTATGTTTGTCAGCTTCTCCAGACACTGTCTGATGTGTGTACGAAGACTCTCCATTGTGTCTTGATCCATCTCGTTAATATCCTTGGATTCAAAGTCCTGAAGAATCTGTGCTTCCAGTGTTTGTCTTTGTGTTCGAAGTGAGTCTGAACTGATGTTGGTTTTCGATCCTATATATACATCTGCAGACAGAATGTTCGCCTTTGTATCAAAGAAACATTCTATTGTCTTTGATCTCTGACATCATGACATACCGATGACATCACAGCAAAAGATTGAAGGAATAAAAAAAACACAACATTCTGACAATAAAAATATTTAAAAATAAACAAACTTCGCTAAAACTTAATTGATTTAGTCATACACTAAACTATTTGAAATTCTGATTTATAATTAAATTAATAACTACAACTACTGTTAATAGTTCGTAATTTGAAGGATTTGGTAATGTAACTCAGTTACGTGTAATCTATTACCCCTCAAATCTGCTTACTGTTGATTGAGGACCAGTTGATTGCCTGGAGTTTGTAGATTACCGTATTTTCCGGACTATAAGTCGCACTTTTTTTCATAGTTTGGCTGGTCCTGCGACTTATAGTCAGGTGCCACTTATATGTGAACATGTTTTTGAATAATAATTCCGACATGAAACGAGGAGTAGCCTAAACATTACCGTCCACAGCCCCGAGAAGGCGCTCTAGGCTTGACACAAACAAAATTTGCCCCCCCAAAAGAAAGTCATTCTCTGCAGATTACAAACTGATGGTAGCAAAATATGCAGCCGAAAACAGTAAACGAGCAGCAGAAAGACAGTTTGGAGTGAGAAACTTGTGATGGACTGGCGAAAAGCAGAGGTTACTCTTACTGCAATGAAGAAAACAAAGAACCAGCACTCAGAGCCGAACGGTGTTTAGCGCCAGTACGTTAATCGCAGGCTGAAAGCAAGATGGCCAGAGCTGGAGGAACGAGTCCACAGATGGGTGCTTGAACAACGTGCTGCCGGGAGAGGCTTGTCAACATTGCAGTTACGTCTCCACGCCCTGGTAGTTGCAAAGGAGATGAATATAAATGACTTTGCAGGCGGGCCTTCTTGGTTTTACCGCTTCATGCAACGTAACTGCCTCTCTGTCAGAGCACGGACAACGGACAACGGTGTGTCAGAAACTGTCAGCAGACTTCCAAGCCAAGGTTGACAGTTTTCTTGAGTTCGTTGAAAAGCAGGTAACTGAACACAACGTGTCACCGGATCATATTATCAACATGGACGAGGTCCCCCTCGCGTTTGATATCCCCATGGGCCGAAGTAATAAATAATAATAATAAATAAATGCGACTTATAGTCCGGTGCGACTTATATATGTTTTTTTTCCTCTTCATGAGGCATTTTTTGACTGATGCGACTTACACTCCGGAGCAACTTATAGTCTGGAAAATACGGTAGTTTTTTTAAATAAAGCTTTGGTACTTACATTACTGTAATAGTAATAAGAGTTTTAAACATGGTGTTCACATTCAGGAGACTAATGCGGCAGCATTAGTGCCCGAGTACCTCCTCATGAAGACTAGAGGGGAGTTATGGAGCTAGATTCTTGGTTAGGTAGCCAGATAGCGGGAAGCTCTGTTGGAGGCTGCGTCTGCCTTTTGTGCACACTGGTGGGTCCTAACACATTGCATTCCCATTCTCCTGTGTGCTTGCGAATATTGTGTAAGTATGGATGGAGTCGTAAA
>NW_026136724.1:62380-69273 GCF_905237075.1 Dicentrarchus labrax
CCCGGTGCAATAACAGACATTCAGCAGTGAGCCTCAGTGTTTATAATACAATAGGAGATTATATGAGTATAAGATGTTACACTGGACCTACACTTATATCGTCAGTAATAGCAGAACTTCAGTAACGCTAAATAAATGGATCAGAAAACTTTTATTCGTCGGTTTGACTCTACAAAACAACCTAGTGAGCAACCCCAGCTGCTGGGTGCTAATCAAAGTTACAGAATAATACTAATGAATCCCTGCAGTTCGACTATTTCTCTCTCACTCTCTTCCCGGTTCTATGCAGCTCAACGAGCTAACAGCTGATGAGCGGCTGCAGTTTGTTCACTCGGAGGTTTTCTGCTCTTTCTAACAGCGACACAAACATATTACTGACTGAGCACTTTAACTAAATACAGACCAACATAAAGCCAATTACCTCCGGTCACAAACCCACAACAGTTACAGAGTTACAGAGCCCCCCCCCCCAGCACGAAGCTTGGTGACATCTGCACCAGCTGGCTTAATAAATGAACCTCACCTTATAAGTTTCATGTTCATCTTGCACACATTTAACAAACATTTAACAAACATTTAACAAACATTTAACAAACAATAACTACGTTAGCATCACTGAGGCTCCTGCAGCTAACAGCGGTTAGCTTGTGCTAGCATTACACGAACAATAAAAACAGCATAAACTCTTAAAAATACTTACAGTGACTTCCTCTGCCGTCTCTCCACAGACAGTTGGTACAATCCCTCTTTCAGGAACAGTCTGTCAGTCAGTCCACTGTTGTTCTGACCGAGGTTGTGAAAACAGTCCAACACGAAGGTTCACACACATTCCGGTTTTTCTGACTCTAGTCGGACATTGCCGTAAAAAAAATCATAAAAATATTTGCATATATTTGCATATGTAAATTTGGGTTGGGCTGTGCAGCCATTGACTGAACAGTTTGTCTGCTGAGGCCTTTGCCCAGGCATCAGGCTGCTGGCTGGACTGGCTGGACTTGTTCTACGCTAGCTTGCATTTTACAGTAGCAAGGCGGAGATAGTCAAAGAGTAAAGAGAGGTGGGGCAACAGGCAGAGCATGCGACGTGTTCCTGATTTCTCTCCTGTATTCTGACTGAGGCAGCCCACAAAAACATGACTGAGTCATTTTTTTCACACTTTGCCTGCTGATAGGCCCTCCAGATTCCCAAATGTACATAATCAAATGATTAAAAAGTTGGTTTTGCATAATATGTCCCCTTTAAATCTGCAAATTCACTGCTAGATGTCATTAAATTCTAAAAGCTTGTCCTTTAAATCAGCAGCTAAAATCTGCTAATCCCAGTCCTATGTGCTCAAGTAAGGGCTATTCCCAATCCCAACCCCCCCCAAATTATGTCTACCTCCAACTCCGGAACTACTTTGATAGGACATTAAAAGGACTTCTGGGAAGGGGTTCAAAGTATTATCAGAGAAGTCTTGTAGTATAATTTTTTATTTTTTAAGTTTTTTTTGGCTTTTATTGTCTTTATTTGACAGGACAGCTGAAGAAAGACAGGAACGGGGGGCAGAGAGAGAGGGGATGACATGCAGCAAAGGGCCACAGGTCAGATTCGAACCCTGGGCCGCTGCAGCAGGGACATGGGTCACCAGCTCTACCGAGCTAACTGGGCGCCCCCCTCTTGCAGTGTAATTTTAATTTTACCTGTTTATCATTCTACCTGGGTAATATGGACATAGAGCTACCAAAGAAAGATAGATACCTCCTAAAAGTCTTCATGGCAGCGAGCAAAAAAGCCATAATAAGAAGATGGCTCAACACAGAACTCCCACGGTTAGTCAGAGAGAAGCCATAATTAAAGACATCCAAACTATGGAACTACTGACTTTTAGTCTCAGATTACAAAAGGGACAAAGGTAATGCCCTCTGGGAAAATTGTACATCTATATCACGAGAAGAGGTGATAACCTGCCTTAATGCCAGATATATTTTGGTTAAGAAAAACAATGACCATATTACTGTATATATAGTATACGACGATATCAGTGACGACCTACTCACAACCCTATGGTTCTCATGTTTTGTTCCTATGAATGTGCGCATGTGTATATGTTCAATTATATATATATATATATATATATATATATATATATATATATATATATGGATATGTTTATGATTATTTGGACATGTGGTGTAAGTGAACATGTGCATGTATGTGTTCAGGTGCACAGGCGTATGTGTACATATCTACCTTTTGTTTTTCTTCCTTCTTTTTTGTTGTTCCAATAAGGACACTACAGGGTGAGCACTAGAATTATTTTGTCCCATCATATTGTAATTATACCTACTTTTGTTTATTGCATTGATGCTGCCCATGTTTTGTACAAAAAACCTGAAAAATAAAGTTTAAATAATATTTTTTTTAAAAAAGGCTGAGGGTGTAGGTGGTGCACTGTGGGACAGACACCAACCTGTGTGTTTCCTCCGCTAACATAAAGTACAGTGGGGTTGTTGGCTTTTGTGATGAGTCGGCCCATCTCAATGTGTCCAATACAGTGGTTGACACCAAGGAGTGGCTTTCCCCAAAGCTGTGCGACTGTACGGGCCACCAGAGCCACTGTTACCAAGGGGGCACCCATACCAGGACCTGAAAGAGAAGGAGAAAAAAGAGAGAGAGAGGGATTGTTTGTCATGTTGGAGCCGTAAAAACATTGTTTCCACTCCAACATTACTTCCACTTATAAAGAGCCCTTAGCCTAAGCAAAGCTACTTAATAATCAATAATTGATAACTGGTGTAAGTGTTGTCTAGTTAAAGACATGACAGCTTAGTTTTCTGATGGATGTGCTGAATCAGGGCGTCTTTCAGTCAATATATTGTTTCTATTCAATTACAATGTGTTCTCTTTATTCTATATCATTGCTGCTGCTATGCTAACTTCAATAAGTGTAGTAAGTGCGGTAAGTGGTTAAATGACACCAAATTATACTTTTTAACTGTTCTTATTGTCCTCAGCAAGTTATTTGATAAATCAAGTCCTTTTGATCATTTATATTTAATTTAAACATTGCTGCATGCACATTGCTGTTCACTACTGATTTGTTTCCATAGAAACAACTGCAGCAGTACAGTCAGTATCTACACTTACATTTCTTGTAGCTGAAAGGTTAACATGTCCACCCTGTCAGAGGGAAATATTAATGAACTGAATAAATTTGTTGAATAGTACACGTCACTTTCAACAATAAATTACACTGAAGGTCCTCCATGTGTTCACTAAATTCTAACTTTATCCAAAAATGTTGGACATTCTTTTATTTTTTCTTGTAAATGATGTCTTGACCCAGTCACTGTCCACCCTGTCACTGTCCACCCTGTCCACCCTGTCACTGTCC
This sequence comes from Dicentrarchus labrax, assembly GCF_905237075.1. Taxonomy (NCBI): domain Eukaryota; kingdom Metazoa; phylum Chordata; class Actinopteri; family Moronidae; genus Dicentrarchus; species Dicentrarchus labrax. Next base: position 65,757 of record NW_026136724.1, read on the forward strand.
ACCCTGTCTACACCGTCAGACTTCCGTGACAGGGTGGACACGTGGTTGTTTTTTTTCCCCGTCTTTCTTCTAGAACCCAATGCCTTTGTCCACACTGTTATGTCGTCCACCCTATCATCTTCTTGTAAATGATGCTAAACTATTATAATTATAATTATTTTCACAATTCAGCAGTCTGCTTCCTGTTCATTTATAAAAAGTGTTATTCTGTTGTTATTCTGACATGATTACCACTTTAAAAACCAATGTCACACTGTGGGGCAATATGTCCATGAACACATACAACCCTAAAACTAGACATGGAAGAAAACAACACAGGAAAGCATCTTCCAATGTCACCTCTAAATGTGTTTCTTGATATTAGACTCCCAACTTTACATCGTAGTCAGTATTGTTTATTGAAAAGAAAAGATCCTAGATACATCCATTTAAACTAATGTTGTGGGGATGAGCACTGTTTAAACTCACATGCCTTGTTTTTTTGTTTTTAGTTCTAGTGAAGATCTGAATGCTTTTAGGTGAAAGTACAACGTAATCCTTTTGTGACCGTTTAAATCTCATTCAATAAGAGCCAGGATCTGGTGTTACCTTTGGTGTACGCCACACAGTCGATGTCTGCAGGCTTCAGCCCTGCTTGCTCCAGCGCCTCCTTCAGGACAGTCAGTATGACAGCACGGTGGTGCCTGGCGGTGTCGCTCGGCATGAAGCCTGATGGGTAAAATAACGTGGTCAGCTTCACGTGCATAGTGTTAGACTGTGATACATTGCCAGTGAGGTGAAGGTGACAATAGTGCTTTAGCAGAAATGTGACTTGCCTTGACCAGGAGGGGTGATGTAGGTCCGTCTAGGGTTGGAAAGCACTTCACCATCCCTGATGATTCCAATGCCGATCTTATTGGCACTGCCCTCAAATCCTATTACTACAGTCATGGCAGCTACAGAAATATTTCTAAGAAAGAGAAAAGCAACATGCAGTAAAGGCTAACGTATTCTGTCTTTGCATGGAAGTCAAGCTGCTTATTGTTACAGCAGTATAGAACACTGTAAAACTGTACTGGTTATTGTTACAGCACAACAGTTTAAAAATGTATTTTCCTTTAACTGCTTCATCTCTCTTGGAAGTGCACAACAAGAAAAAAATGGAAAAGTTTGTCACTCCAGCCATTCCCGCCAGTCAGCCATAGAGGGCGGGTGCTACTTCTGAGGGCAGCTTCCTGATAGCACACTTGCACTGCTTCTTACTTTAAAAACAGACACACAGCCATCAAGGGTTGTACTGTATCTACAGCCGAAGTTCAGACTTCATGGTGAGTTGATTAATAAATGTTTTGCATTATTTCTGTTCCTTAAGTCTTTTCTAAAAGGTAAGACTAACAACCTGAGCTGCTGCTTAGTGGAACTTTTTCCAAAATAAAATGTAACAACAAAGATATGTGGTCAAACTTTAAAACTATTTGGCCCTCATTTGTTTATGGTTTAGGTTCTGCTCATTATTTTAGTTTATTTTCAAGATACAGATTTGAAGATGACAGGGTGGACGGTGTGACAGGGTGGATGACATGACAAGGTTCTTCTATGTTTTTGTTGAGCACTTTAAATTTTAAAGAAAGGTGATATACATAAAATGTATTATTATTGTGCCTTGCATAAGCAAGCACAATACTACTCTTCCCCATACTTATAATATTTTATTCTTCTGTACGTTTTTCGGCGGGCTTCTCCTCCCGCAGTTTTGGTCGCACGTAAACAAAAAAGGTATCAAAACGTGCTGCTCGGTGAGGACATTAGTGCTATAACTTTTCGAAGCGTTTCGCCAAACAGTTTGCCGATAAATCGCCAAAAACCAGTCCAAAAAATGTATGGGTGTGTATTGCGATAACCTCCAACTGAAAAAAAAACGCCGATTCACTTAGAGTGTATGGAGACAGAAAAATTTGTCGAAAAATAAATTTGTAAACTGCTGTCATGGCCACAAATTTCACTTTACCGAAATAACGTTGGGGTCGCAGTGATACCACTGCTGAAGCTGTCAGACAAATAGTTTTGGCGGGAGACGCACTGATGCGCCCTCTCACGGCCCCATCTACTTCCATTTTGATTTTGGAGGACAAATCTTCACAGGAGCTTGTTGAACCTCTTCTCTCTCAATCTCCCCAGGTCACATTTTTTAACTTTAGCCACTGAAACTCGGCAGTGCTATAGTCAACAAGACTATACAACATATGCTGCTTTCCATTTGTCTCGTGAACTCGGAACCTGAGTTGGTAAGTGTAAATCTCGCAGCTATCTCGTGGGGCATGTACGACCCGCAAAACAAAGATGGCAGCGCCCATATTAAGATGTATTTTCTTTGTATTTGTACTATGTTGGTCGTTTTAATGTCGATTTTAAATGCTCCTACACACTTGTTTACATTGCTGCTTCAGTCCGGTCACCAATTTATGCGTTGCACGGTGTTGCTGTACGTGCAATACAATGTAAAGTTTTGTTTTCGAGCTGGTTTGCTAAATAGGCTAATGTAGCTAACAATAACACTAGCCTGCTATTGCCCCTGGTGGCTCGAGACAAACGCCACAGCACTTCTTGAAATTGAAATAGGCGAAAATGGCAAAATATTATTGAAATGTAAGACTTGCAATAACGGAATTACTTGAAATGTTAGTGTTCTGTTGAAAAACGTATTATTATTTCACATTGAGCTTATTTAGAAGAGCCACAAACAATAACAACACAGCTGCTGCACTTCTCTCCGACTCGTATGTGTGCTAGCTCTAGCTAGCTAGCTAGAAGAATAGTTTTCTTTCTTAATTATGTATTATTTATTAATATAAATATTGTTAGTCATATTATTGATAGCATTATTGTTGTTATTATTATTACTATTATTATTTTTATTATTATAACTACATACTTATTATTCCCATCATTGTGGTTATTACTTATTTAGTTACTTTACCTATCTTAATTAAACCATGACGCTTCCTGCGTAATCCCTGGACAATATTATGCCAAACTAAGAAATACTTTAAGAAATACAATATATTAACAATTATTTGTGCTTACCTAATAGCACATAACTGTAGAAACACAAGAAAAAACTCATATCTCAACAGTCTTCTTGCCAATTCGACATCAATATAATACATAAATACAAACTTTTTTGCCGACTTTGTCGCGTCAACAGCTGCTATTTCTATTTGTTATCTCATATGAACACACACACGTTGAAAGCTTGATTTGTCACATACCTAAGCAATGGTAGAGGTCACATACTGTAAACTACAGTGTCAGTAATGTATGGGCCAGTGTCACGGGCCAGAGCAAGGCACAATCAAAATTTCTTTAGGAATTTTCTAGTTATTATTTAATGCTTAAGTTCATTTAAGTGCTTGTATCTAATGAAGAGCTCACTGATCTATTAATCTAAGCCGGAAAACCCCGTTTCATCTAGACCAGTACTTCTCAAATAGTGGATGAGGGGGGCGACAGGCAGCTGATGGAGGAGGAGAGATGGAGA